>NC_084564.2:25737500-25812500 GCF_033978685.3 Nerophis lumbriciformis
GAAGAGCTCTGTGTCTGATTGGACAAAGCGGAGCAAAGATAGTCTGCGATGCACGAAAAGTGTATGAAACCTAATCCCATTTCTGTCTCCCTAATGAAATTCCATTGCATCCAGTTTGTGTTCATATTTGTGATTATTTTAGAATGCATTATTTCCACTGTGCTCATCTTGTAACATTTATTTGCCTTCTTTGGGGGCCGCGACGTGCCCTTGGCGGCAGAGCCAGAGACACTCTCGCTTCAAGATTGGAATAATATCAGATATGTCCTATTACGTGTCTGAGAGCATTATGCAGACGGATCACATGCAATCAGCTAGACCTGTATTCTGCTGTCCAGAACATGACAAGGGACAGGTGACCCCGTTGCTGGTGACTCTGGTCAACATGCTTTTGTTTACCCCGCCTTACCTTTCCTTGTGTGTGTTTCAGATGGAACTTCTCTGGAGGAGCAAGTGCAAAGGATAAAGGACATTGAGGCCATCGAAAGCGACTCCTTTGTTCCGCAGGCTTTCAAATCATCCCGGGATGATATCAAGGTGCAGTCCGCCTCATTCGCTCTCTTATTAAATTCTCCTGCCTGCACTGTGCGGTCTGTCCAGAGGCAGCCTGCAACAAATCAAACGTCCCCATTCGGACGCGAGCTCGGATGGTTTCATCAGACTCGCAGAAGAACTATCCTGTCTCTCTTTATACTCCCCCCTTCTTCTGGCTCCACGGACAAAACACAGAAGTCGTTATCAAAATGTTCCCCCAATTAGATTTGTCGGACAGGTATCATATGACAGCTACTTGTAGGACAATTAAGGGTCAAGAACCATGTTGATCAGCATTAAATTCACCATAACATTTACCAACAAGGACATGAAGTAGAACTGGGTGTCTAGGGGCCTCATGAATTAAGATTGCGTATGCACAAAAACCTGCCATACGCCCTTTTTCGAGACAAAAGTGATATGAGCGTGGAAATGTGCGGTGCTTCACGCCAATTTCATGCTTCACGTACACACATTTTTACAGGACGTGGACCCTTTGGCGACACACACAGGCGGTTGTTTGGACTTTGCCAACATTTGATTTCAACATTGTCAAAAAGATTGAGGCAAGGACACAAAATTCTAGCCGCACAGTATGTGAAAATACCGTCGAAAAACCACAAAATGCAACAAATTCAGTCAGCCATTTTGAATATCCCGCTCCGAACGTCTCAGGTAGTTTCTGTAGATTGACGTCAATGGAGTAACACTTCTGCTCTCTGACCACAGTATCAGATCAGTCATACTGGAATTATGCAAAAATTACAGAGATCACAATCCTTATACAAACCCCGTTTCCATATGAGTTGGGAAATTGTGTTAGATGTAAATATAAACGGAATACAATGATTTGCAAATCATTTTCAACCCATATTCAATTGAATATGCTACAAAGACAACATATTTGATGTTCAAACTGATAAACTTTTTTTTTTTTGGCAAATAATTATTAACTTTAGAATTTGATGCCAGCAACACGTGACAAAGAAGTTGGGAAAGGTGGCAATAAATACTGATAAAGTTGAGGAATGCTCATCAAGCACTTATTTGGAACATCCCACAGGTGAACAGGCAAATTGGGAACAGGTGGGTGCCATGATTGGGTATAAAAGTAGATTCCATGAAATGCTCAGTCATTCACAAACAAGGATGGGGCGAGGGTCACCACTTTGTCAACAATTGCGTGAGCAAATTGTTGAACAGTTTAAGAAAAAACATTCTCAACCAGCTATTGCAAGGAATTTAGGGATTTCACCATCTACGGTCCGTAATATCATCAAAGGGTTGAGAAAATCTGGAGAAATCACTGCACGTAAGCAGCTAAGCCGTGACCTTGGATCCCTCAGGCTGTACTGCATCAAAAAGCAACATCAGTGTGTAAAGGATATCACCACATGGGCTCAGGAACACTTCAGAAACCCACTGTCAGTAACTACAGTTGGTCGCTACATCTGTAAGTGCAAGTTAAAACTCTCCTATGCAAGGCGAAAACCGTTTATCAACAACACCTAGAAACGCAGTCGGCTTCGCTAGGCCTGAGCTCATCTAAGATGGACTGATGCAAAGTGGAAAAGTGTTCTGTGGTCTGACGAGTCCACATTTCAAATTGTTTTTGGAAACTTTGGACGTCGTGTCCTCCGGACCAAAGAGGAAAAGAACCATCCGGATTGTTATAGGCTCAAAGTTGAAAAGCCAGCATCTGTGATGGTATGAGGGTGTATTAGTGTCCAATATATGGGTAACTTACACATCTGTGAAGGTACAATTAATGCTGAAAGGTACATACAGGTTTTGGAGCAACATATGTTGCCATCCAAGCAACGTTACCATGGACGCCCCTGCTTATTTCATCAAGACAATGCCAAGCCACGTGTTACATCAACGTGGCTTCATAGTAAAAGAGTGCGGGTACTAGACTGGCCTGCCTGTAGTCCAGACCTGTCTCCCATTGAAAATGTGTGGCGCATTATGAAGCCTAAAATACCACAATGGAGACCCCCGGACTGTTGAACAACTTAAGCTGTACATCAAGCAAGAATGGGAAAGAATCCCACCTGAGAAGCTTAAAAAATGTGTCTCCTCAGTTCCCAAATGTTTACTGAGTGTTGTTAAAAGGAAAGGCCATGTAACACAGTGGTGAACATGCCCTTTCCCAACTACTTTGGCACGTGTTGCAGCCATGAAATTCTAAATTAGTTATTATTTGCAAAAAAAAAAAAAAAGTTTATGAGTTTGAACATCAAATATCTTGTCTTTGTAGTGCATTCAATTGAATATGGGTTGAAAAGGATTTGCAAATCATTGTATTCCGTTTATATTTACATCTAACACAATTTCCCAACTCATATGAAAACGGGGTTTTTTATAAGACATGAACACATTTTTCTTTTTTCCTATGCATTCTAAATTATAAATAAATAAATACTGTGTCAATTGGGGTTCTCTAATCTGCCCACAAAACCCTCTAAATAACCATCCAAAACCCGCCAACAATACTCTATATACATATCGTGATCTGAATATTAACCAAATATTGGCGATGTTGTTGTTATAAGCGCTAACGCAGACAAACTATTGTTCAGCTGTGGATTGATACCACACAAGGAAGTCGCCCTCTGCTGCTTTTACTGTGCGCTGGCCGCGATTTCCTGCTGCTCCTGCATCATCGTGTCGTGGCTCGTCAAAGTTATTCTAGATTATAAAACATGCCTCTCATCTGGATATTAGGAGGATTTAGCCATGAATCTAGAAGTTGTTCATCTGTGACATTTAATTCATACCCGGAGATGGAGACTAACACACACAACCGAAGACAGTGTCTGCAGCGAGACTTTTCCTAGTTAACTCTTCTTGTGCATCATGATTAATTGTTCATCTCAATGATATGGATATTCTATCAGTCATCATCGAAGTAAGAGCAGACATTGTACAGTAAGCTATCGTTTTATTATGTTTGTCGTTTGTATTTCTTGTTTAGCACTTAGCAATGCTGCTACATGATGCTTAGTGTTTCACTAAAGCTGGATCTGTTCATATTAGGGCTCAAACTTGTAGCTCATCCTCCTTATATTCAGGATCAACAATATAAGTTTCTGGGTCATAATTTTTTTCCCAAAGTAATCGTTATTGGCTCTCACAAAGTCTGCATGATTTGCATTGTTGCTGGTGATGAAGAGATCTGTGGTTCCTACCTCTTCGTCACGTCACGTCTCTGGCGAGCTCATTATCTCTCAAAATGGCTCGGGAATCTCCGTGGGATTGATACTATTTTGTTCATATCCATTTACTTGCAAACTTTGTCTTCGGTCTTTCGG
The DNA here is from genome assembly GCF_033978685.3 of Nerophis lumbriciformis. Taxonomy (NCBI): domain Eukaryota; kingdom Metazoa; phylum Chordata; class Actinopteri; order Syngnathiformes; family Syngnathidae; genus Nerophis; species Nerophis lumbriciformis. The sequence goes on from NC_084564.2 coordinate 25,741,349, forward strand.
TGTCATACATCAGATATATATAATAGGAACTTCAATATAGAGGCAACTTGTTTTTCCACTCTACTGGTACTTTAATGTTTCATCGTAATTGTAATATTTGTGAGGACGCATATTAATTTACCTCGGCGATAATTTTGCCAACTATTGCTGTCAGACTGTGCTCCTGTGATTCCAGCTCAGCCAGTCGGGCGGACAGCAGCAGCCGTTGGGGGTTGCGACACATTAATGGCACGGTATACAGTGGAGGAATGGCCTGACTTTGTGTCACATATGACTCTCCTGTGTTGTAATGATAAACTGAGTAATCAAACAAGAGTCAAAGTATTTCTTATCCTTTTTGATTGGCTGGGATGTTTAAATATAAAATATTGCAAACAAAATATTACATATTTTTCACATGAAACTCTAATCTGGCTGTGAGCAGGCTACTATATGAACACATTTTGTTGTAATCAAAGCAGCGTTGCCAACTCAGCGACATTGTCGCTAAATCTGGCTTATTTTCAATCCTCTTGGCTACTTTTTTTAGTCAACAGCTACTCGCGACAAATCTACCGCTTTCTTCCAGTGTTATTGGAGACTTTTTTGTGTCTTGGATACTTTTTTAAAGTCTTGGAGACTGAGGTAAAAGCGTTATCAACGAGCAGTGACGGGTGCTGCCAGTTAGATGGTGCTGTGAGCAGAGCGAAGAACCTCACAGGGAGGGGAATTGCAGCATGTGCAAATCATTTGCTGTCTGGACTTTTATGGTGCGTTCCATTTGTAGTGGGAAGTCGGAATTTCCGAGGTCCTAGGCGGAAGTTTAGACTGGAATTTTAAATGCCAATGTTTCTTTACTGTCACCCTTAAATAAATCACCTAATGTGATTTGCCTACTATACACAGCCTCAGTCACTTACTCACCTCGAAATGGTGTGCGTGCATGCGTGTCTCTCTGTGACAAAAGTTGAACATCTTGCTAGCTAGCTCATCATGTCAGTGCAGAGAGGAGACCCACACGCCTCCAGACTGCAAATGAAATGCGCATGTGCAAAGCTGCAATGCAGAACAAAATTGATTAAAAAATAACGGAGAATCAAAATAAGAAAGGTAATCTGCAGTTTTAATCATAATTATCTTTTTTTTTTTACTCACTTTTGTATCTATTTTACAGTATCCATTGCCATAAATTATGCAAATGAGACAATGACGTCATCTAGCAACTTTTAGGACAGCCAATAGCAACACTGTAGCAACACTGAGTCACCCATCTTTTCAAACGGGGTGCAACACCACTTTACCTCTGGCAGTGTTAATTTTGTTGACTAATAATTAGGGATGTCCGATAATGGCTTTTTGCCGATATCCGATTTTCCGATATTGTCCAACTCTTTAATTACCGATACCGATATCAACCGATATATACAGTCGTGGAATTAACACATTATTATGCCTAATTTGGACAACCAGGTATAGTGAAGATAAGGTACTTTTTTTTTAAATTAATAAAATAAAACAAGATAAATAAATTAAAAACATTTTCTTGAATAAAAAAGAAAGTAAAACAATATACAAACAGTTACATTGAAACTAGTAATTAATGAAAATTTGTCAAATTAACTGTTAAAGGTTAGTACTATTAGTGGACCAGCAGCATGCACAATCATGTGTGCTTATGGACTGTATCCCTTGCAGACTGTATTGATATATATTGATATATAATGTAGGAACCAGAATATTAATAACAGAAAGAAACAACCCTTTTGTGTGAATGAGTGTAAATGGGGGAGGAAGGTTTTTGGGGTTGGTGCACTAATTGTAAGTGTATCTTGTGTTTTTTTTGTTGATTTAATAAAAATTTAAAAAAATAAAAAAATAAAAATGATACCGATAATTTAAAAAAATTATACCGATAATTTTAGATATTACATTTTAACGCATTTAGGCCGATATTATCGGACAGCTCTACTAATAATTTTCTTCTTAGTTACTGTCAACAATGTATTTTCCTGTGACAAAAATAAGATGAAAAACAAATCAAAACAAAATGCACATTGACTAAGACAATACCAAAATTAACTGACAAAAATGTTGACAGAAACTAAATTAAAGTTAAAGTTAAAAGTACCAATGATTGTCACGCACACACTAGATGTGGCGAAATTATTCTCTGCATTTGACCCATCACCCTTGATCACCCCCTGGGAGGTGAGGTGAGCAGTGAGCAGCAGTGGTGGCCGCGCCCGGGAATCATTTTTGGTGATTTAACCCCCAATTTCAACCCTTGATGCTGAGTGTCAAGCAGGGAGGTAATGGGTCCCATTTTTATAGTCTTTGGTATGACTCGGCCGGGGTTTGAACTCACGACCAAATCCAATCATATTTATTTTTGTCTTGTACTTGGGTGGGATAAGTTAGGAATATACCCAATTAACAGTGTGCATATGAAAAAGGGGTGGGTTAGTTATGAAGGAGAGCCAATCATATGCTTTTCTTTTTGAGATGAGGAAGTTGGATTTCTCACCGCCAAAACAAAACGTGTGTATATATTGTGTTCCAAATCGTAATATGTGTACAGCGAGGAGAAAGTAAAGAAGACACTTTTCAATTTTGACGCATGCGAGTTATCGATCGTGACATCAACACAACTGTAAGTTTCAAGCTATGTGTATTTACTTCTTCTGGCATCGTAACTCTTGTTTCACAATATACATACATACCTGTTTTGTCAGAGATGTAGCATAAAAAAATTAGACAAAGTGCTTGAAAGATATTTATTGGAGTGTGTAGCAAAAACTCCATCATTCCTGACCATAAGATCATGTTACTTTTGTGTTAGACAAATGCAGGTTTGCAGGTAGTTTAAATACAGTGTTTTCATGCAAACTTTATAGAGGCCTTATCTTTTATACTTTATATTTTAGTCGACTAAATTTACTGTAATTTCAGCTGACTAAAATATTGTGTAATTTTGTTGACTAAAACTAAAATCAATTTGACATGCACCTGGGGATAGGTTGATTGGCAACACTAAATTGGACCTAGTGTGTGAATGTTGTCTGTCTATATGTGTTGGCCCTGCGATGAGGTGGCGACTTGTCCAGGGTGTACCCCGCCTACTACCCGAATGCAGCTGAGATAGGCTCCAGCGACCCCCCGCGATCCCAAAAGGGACAAGCGGTAGAAAATGGATGGATGGATGGAATTTGGATGACTAAAATTAGACTAAAAATAAATTTTCGTCAAAAGACTGATAAAACTAAATAAATAAAAAATGCTGTCAAAATGATCAGTGATATCTGATCCCCTTGTCTGTTTTGGCCATTCACATTGATCTTCCTCACCTTCTTCCTGGTGTTGACCATTTATTATTTTTATTTCAGCCTATGTGCATTTCTCGGAGCCCACAGCATTGACAGGCTCAACCCTCTTTCATTCGCATGAAACACGAGAAAGAAGCACCGCCGACTGCTTGGTGGTGAATTTTGATCGGACAGAGTGTCCAGATCTCAGGCACATGACTAATTTCAGTATAATTTGGGTCTTAATAAGGGGGTGTGGTCTGGGCATCAATGTGTTCAATACCACGTTGATTTGACTGTAACAATGAAATGTGCTTGGATTTTTTCTTGCGTACGCTGTTTTCTGAAATGGAACTAAGCCTGGCAACACTAAAATGGTCCCTAGTGTGTGAATGTGAGTGTGAATGTTGTCTGTCTATCTGTGTTGGCCCTGTGATGAGGTGGCGACTTGTCCAGGGTGTACCCCGCCTTACGCCCGTAGCTGAGATAGGCTCCAGCACCCCCCGCGACCCCGAAAGGGACAAGCAGTAGAAAATGGATGGATGGATGCCTGTTTTTTTGTAGGAAATCCACACAACTCTTAATATCTGATTTTTTTTATTTTTGGCTTGTGCTCCAAATGCTTTGGAAAACATAAATAAATAAATGATAAATGGGTTATACTTGTATAGCGCTTTTCTACCTTCAAGGTACTCAAAGCGCTTTAACAGTATTACCACATTCACCCATTCACACACACATTCACACACTGATGGCGGGAGCTGCCATGCAAGGCGCTAACCAGCAGCCATCAGGAGCAAGGGGTGAAGTGTCTTGCCCAAGAACACAACGGACGTGACTAGGATGGTAGAAGGTGGGGATTGAACCCCAGTAACCAGCAACACTCCGATTGCTGGCACGGCCACTCTACCAAATTCGCCACGCCGTGATATAAATAACCTCACCGTTTTAAAAGCTTCAGTCAATGACAGAGCATTGTGAGTATCTAGCGAGAAGCTTCGCAAAGTAACTAAAATTAAGAGGAAAATGTATTACAAAGCCAAATGTCTCCATGTTGTAGTATTTTGGCTGCTGGATGAGCCCATTAACACGGACGGGCGAAGCAGTATCCAAACTATTGTCGACCAATGCGGACCAAGCTCAGGGAGAATACCACCAAAATCACTGTCGTCAACTGACCAAAAACAGTTTTTATCATCTCAGAAATATTTCTAAGGTGAGAAATTTGTTGTCAAGATTGGATCTCGAAATGATCATTCACGCGTTCATTTCGTCTCGTATTGACTATTGCAATTATCTGTTCACTCTTTTCAACAAGTCAACGCTAAAGAGACTTCAGCAAAATGTGGCTGCCAGACTTTTGAGCGGTGCACCCAGAACAGCCCATATTACCCCCATTTTTATCCAGTCTTCATTGGCTTCCAGTTAAATTTCGCATTGAGTTTAAGATTTTAGTCCTGACTTTCCGTGCATTGCATGGTGGGGCTCCTCAGTACATCACTGACTTGCTGTGCCCCTACTCTTCAGGGATCAGCCTCCGGTCTTCAGGCCAGGGTCTTCTAAAGATCCCAAAAACTTGTTTTAAAACCCGTGGAGCTCCCAGACTCTGGAACAGTTTGTACCAGTCCCTCCGTGATCTTGACTGTGTTGAAACTTTTAAGAAACATTTGAAAACGTATCTTTTTAGTAAAGCTTTTAGTTAATGCACCGTATCTTTTTTATGGTGTTGCCCCTGTTGTTTTAATTGAATTGTTTTTTTACTTCACCTATGTGGGTTCCCTCCGGGTACTCCGGCTTCCTCCCACCGCCAAAGACATGCACCTGGGGATAGGTTGATTGGCAACACTAAATTGGCCCTAGTGTGTGAATGTGAGTGTGAATGTTGTCTGTCTATCTGTGTTGGCCCTGTTAAGAGGTGGTGACTTGTCCAGGGTGTACCCCGCCTTCCACCCGAATGCAGCTAAGATAGGCTCCAGCACCCCCCCGCGACCCCAAAAGGGACAAGCAGTAGGAAATGGATGGATGGATGTTTTGTACAGCGCTTTGTGATTTTATCTTTGAAAAGCGCTTTATAGATACAATTTACTTACTTACTTACTTACTAAAATCAGGCAGTCTGATACCCCTTACTCCCGGAGAACTCCCCTCAGGATTTGCCAGCAGACACGATCGAATGCCTTCCCCAAGTCCATAAAAACCATTTAGATTGGTTGGGCAACCTCGAGGGCCCTGCAGAGAGTATAGAGTTGGTCCACAGTTCCACAAGCAGGACAAAAACCACACTACTTCTCCTGAATCTGACGTTCGACTATCCAAACAATCATGGAGTGCATGAACATTTTTAAAGACTTTATCATGCTATTGAATAATAAGCTGTTCCAAAACAATATAGTAATGTAACATTTTTCAGTATTTCGTTGTGTTGAAATTTTCATATAAGCACCAATCAAAACTGATCATAATTTTCTTGTAATGGTAGAAATTGTGTGAAATTTTAAATACAACCTTATTACACACTGCAGTCGTGTACTGCCACCTTGTGGACAAATGATACCGTCCCCAGCTGATTGTGTTCAATCAAAGTTTCAATCAAAGTTGACTTATATAGCCCTTAATCACAAATGTCTCAAAGGGCTGGACATGGCAACTCTGTTTCTGTGTGAAACAGACACATGTCAAAACTGCCCATTTTACTTTTGGACTGTAGTGCACCAACATTTCAAGACAATTCTTGTAAAATACCTCAGAGGAGGCGACGTGCAATTAAAAATGAAAACTTAAGGGATATACTTCATTATTCCAGGTGCAGTGTTTGCAGAAAAGTGTACTTGTCACACAAGGTCAAATGTCAAAACAAATAATAAGCCATTATTATTTCTAGATGAGAGAAATATAAAGATAAGCAAACATTAAGTGTTGGCATTTTATATTTTTTCAGATTTTCAGTTTCTATCATAAAAATACACCTATTAGTACAATAATATATATATATTTTTAAAATAAAAAAAAGCTATGCGTATATTACATAATCCTATTTGTATTAGTTATATTTTGTATTATTTGGTCTTGGCACGACTTGTCCAGGGTGTACCCCGCCTACCTCCCGAATGCAGCTGAGATAGGCTCCAGCACCCGCCCCGTCCCTGAAAAGGACAAGCGGTAGAAAATGGATGGATGGATACTACAATAAAATATATTTTTTTAAATAAAATTAAAAAAATATATATATATGTAATGTTACCTCTAATTTTTCATGTGTGTGAGCACACGCAAAAACTCCCTGAGCATTCAGTGGAGCCCATGTGAGCAACATCAGACGTGCACACTGTGGCTACACCAGCAGCACACCTGTCCCAAACCTCACTAAATAACAAGTTAAATCTCCATCCATCCATCCATTTTCTACCGCTTGTCCCTTTCGAGACAAGCGGTGCTGGAGCCTATCTCAGCTGCATTCGGGCGGAAGGCACATACACCTTGGACAAGTCCCCACCTCATCGCAGGGTCTACACAGATAGACAGACAACATTCTCTTATTATTATAATCAAATGACAGCAGTCATTTCCATGAGATGATTTTCTAATTCAAACCCCATTTCCATATGAGTTGAGAAATTGTGTTAGATGTAGAATGATTTGCAAATCCTTTTCAACCCATATTCAATTGAATGCACTACAAAGACAAGATATTTGATGTTCAAACTCATAAACTTTTTTTTTTTGCAAATAATAATTAACTTAGAATTTCATGGCTGCAACATGTGCCAAAGTAGTTGGGAAAGGGCATGTTCACCACTGTGTTACATGGCCTTTCCTTTTAACAACACTCAGTAAATGTTTGGGAACTGAGGAGACACATTTTTTAAGCTTCTCAGGTGGAATTATTTCCCATTCTTGCTTGATGTACAGCTTAAGTTGTTCAACAGTCCGGGGGTCTCCGTTGTGATATTTTAGGCTTCATAATGCGCCACACATTTTCAATGGGAGACAGGTCTGGACTACAGACAGACCAGTCTTGTACCCGCACTCTTTTACTATGAAGCCACATTGATGTAACACGTGGCTTGGCATTGTCTTGATGAAATAAGCAGGGGCGTCCATGGTAACGTTGCTTGGATGGCAACATTTGTTGCTCCAAAACCTGTATGTACCTTTCAGCATTAATGGCGCCTTCACAGATGTGTAAGTTACCCATGTCTTGGGCACTAATACACCCCCATACCATCACAGATGCTGGCTTTTCAACTTTGCGCCTATAACAATCCGGATGGTTCTTTTCCTCTTTGGTCCGGAGGACACGACGTCCACAGTTTCCAAAAACAATTTGAAATGTGAACTCGTCAGACCACAGAACACTTTTCCACTTTGTATCAGTCCATCTTAGATGAGCTCAGGCCCAGCGAAGCCGACGGCGTTTCTGGGTGTTGTTGATAAACGGTTTTCGCCTTGCATAGGAGAGTTTTAACTTGCACTTACAGATATAGCGACCAACTGTAGTTACTGACAGTGGGTTTCTGAAGTGTTCATGAGCCCATGTAGTGATATCCTTTACACACTGATGTCTCTTGTTGATGCAGTACAGCCTGAGGGATAGAAGGTCACGGGCTTAGCTGCTTATGTGCAGTGATTTCTCCAGATTCTCTGAACCCTTTGATGATATTACGGACCGTAGATGGTGAAAACCCTAAATTCCTTGCAATAGCTGGTTGAGAAAGGTTTTTCTTAAACTGTTCAACAATTTGCTCACACATTTGTTGACAAAGTGGTGACCCCCCCATCCTTGTTTGTGAATGACTGAGCATTTCATGGAATCTACTTTAATACCCAATCCTGGCACCCACCTGTTCCCAATTTGCCTGTTCACCTGTGGGATGTTCCAAATAAGTGTTTGATGAGCATTCCTCAACTTTATCAGTATTTATTGCCACCTTTCCCAACTTCTTTGTCACGTGTTGCTGGCATCAAATTCTAAAGTTAATGATTATTTGAAAAAAAAAATGTTTTTCAGGTTGAACATCAAATATGTTGTCTTTGTAGCATATTCAACTAAATGTGGGTTGAAAATGATTTGCAAATCATTGTATTCCTTTTATATTTACATCTAACCAGAGGTGTGGACTCGAGTCACATGACTTGGACTCGAGTCATGAATTTGATGACCTTAGACTCGACTTGACAAAATGTAAAGAGACTTGCAACTCGACTTAGACTTTAACATCAATGACTTGTGACTTCACTTGGACTTGAGCCTTTTGACTTGACATGACTTGACATGACTTGCCACTTTCCCCAAAATCCAAAGCTTAAAAAGTTATTTGGGAGCGCTCCGTATTTTTCATTTTCTTCGTCTGTCTATCAGCGTGTTATTCCTGTCAGCTGGTGTGCTGTCAGTACAACAGCCAATCAAATTAGAACTACGTTGTTTTCATCACACAGCATTCATCCAATCAAATTGCAGGACAACCAATGAACAAGAGTTGTCCAACAACGTGCCAGTGATAAACAATTATGTTAAAGTTGGTTTCGTTCGGGTATAAAAACTACGACTTGGTCAACAAAAAACGAATTGCCGTATGCAAATCACGCAGTTCGAATATTACAGACGGAGACGCAACAACTTCCAACTTCGTTCGACATTTGAAGTTGCACAAAGAAGGGTAAGTTTTGAATGTAAGATAACGTTTATTGGCTAAGTAATGTGACTTTTATTTGCTGTGTAGTTAAATCAGTGAGGCTGCAAACTCACTGCTAACGTTATAACCATAGACATCTTATAAGTAGACGCAGCATAGAGCGCTACTGCCTACTGGCGCAGACGAGGCGCGGGGCCGCCATCTTGGAGTGGTGATCCGCTCCACTCAGTGCAATTCATTTGGCAGGAGCAATGAACTGTCAGCGCATTTAATTCATTTTACCTCACTGAATACCACTGATTTTCACCCCCTTTTTTGTCATACGTGTGTAACAGACACATGTTTTGGCGTGTTTTATTATTCATAGTTTGCTTAACAGTAATATAATATTCTTATACGCTATAAGTGACCAGACGTCCGAGATCAAAACTGGGAATATAATCCCAGAGAAGGGGAAAAAAACGGTAAGCTATTTTTAAGTTGAAGAAACAATATGATTAGGTTATATATACATATGCGTGTATCCTACATAAACAATGTATGAATACATTAGATATCTATATATCTTAGGGACCTATAGACTGTATCTCTGTTGCTTCAGCAGCAGAGAGTTTATTCTGTCTTGACACTTTGTATTGATATTTTCTATTACATTCTTCCCTTAAATGATAATGTTTGCAGTGATTGTTTTATATGTATTATTTTATGTAAGTCGCTTTGGATAAAAGCGTCTGCCAAATACTTAAACATATATAAACACCTGAAAGTCTTCATATCAGCTAAAACCACCAATCTGTTTCACTGGATTCAGAATAAAACCAAATTCTGTTTAACCCAACAATGTTAGTATTTGAATATTGTTACTTGAAGACTGATTCCTGGTTACAATTATACTGTTAAGAAAGTATTGTCTTATACTTTGCCTAAAATGAGAATACATCATAATCAGTAGTGGCTGGTGAATTTTGTTTTAGTTGGGGCTGAAAGTTTGTAAACCAAACCCCTGTAGGGGCGTCATCCTCCCCCAGAAGATTTCTTTGTGATTTTCACATACAAATATTGAAGATCTTTGATCCTTCTCAACTCTGTGGTAATATTATTTTCATAAAATACAACCAATAGTACGTTAATGTTAAATCTTACTTGTGAAAAGTAATCCCCCGATTCCTATTTTCAACAGTCCGCTCATTTGAGCAGGAAAACGCTGAACACCATCTTTGTTTTCTACCTTTCAACTGTCAGTTTAGGCTGCTTGCCGGCTCCTCATCAGCACTTCAAGATGGCGGGCAAATTGCTCACGTCACAGCAACCAATGCTGCGTCTACTTATAAGATGTCTATGGTTATAACGTCATTGCAAACACGGCAATCTGTTGTGTCCACTGCAGTTTGCTACCTTATTCATACTTTTTGTCAAGTGATTTTTTTTTAAGCAGGGTTTCATGAGGTACCTATACATAACGTTACGTTAGTCAATGTATCACACACAGTAACGTAACGTTAGTCAATGTATCACACACAGTAACATTACGTTAGTCAATGTATCACACACAGTAACATTACGTTAGTCAATGTATCACACACAGTAACGTAATGTTAGACGGCAGTCAGCAGCACCGCGTATTTTAGCCACCTACAAAAAGACAAACATAGTCAAATAAAGGTCAGTTAAAATGTATACTATATTAAGAATATGTGTACATATTGCATAGGGTCCTGACATCTAAAAAGTACAACTCTGTTCATTGTTATGTTCATATATTTGTTATGTTTTTCATGTGTACGCACACATAAACACACATACAGTATGAGATGAGATCAATGAGATAAGGTAAGAACAGGATAGAAACTGCTGTGGAACTAGTTACAATGCAATATGCCATGGAAATAAAATGTTAACACTTTTGTGCAAATAAGTACAGTTGCACTTATTTTTTTCAAATGTGTTTATTCTGTAAAGGAATGAGTTACATGTTTAAAATGACTGGTTAATAGTGCTATTTTGAAGTGCAATGTCAGCACTATCTTTTTCCCTGCAATTTCAAATGCACTTGTTTTAATAAATAAATACAGCGTTTTAAAAGCATACACAATCTGTGTAAATATATTAGTCTGTGGTTAAATGACTTGAAAGGACTCGAAACTCAAAATGCAGGACTTGGGATTTGACTTGAGACTTTCCAGTCTTGACTTTGGACTTGACTCGGACTTGCCCTGTCTTGACTCGGGACTTGACTCGAGACTTGAGGGTAAAGACTTGAGACTTACTTGTGACTTGCAAAGCAATGACTTGGTCCCACCTCTGCATCTAACACAATTTCCCAACTCATATGGAAACGGGGTTTGTATAAGTGTTTAGGCCCACTTACAATGACAATAACAAAAAATATTGTTTTTCATGAACTGTGTACTTGTATTGTTTGTCTGGGTGGAGGTCCTGCTTTGGAAATAATTTGTACCCCTTTCAGACATTGCATTTAGTTCCCGTTAAAATATTCACATGTTGCACAATGAGATGGAAGCAGGGGATCATGTGTACATTCCTGCAACTTCCTGTTTGTAAAAAATATATTTTTATTAGTATTTATTTAATATACTGACAGCATTTTATGATTAATATTTATAAATTAAGATTCCTAATAAATGACAGTAGAATAAGCACACATTTGATTGGTAAATCATAGTGTAACGACCTGGAATGACACTTTATGTGTGGTGTTGGAGTTGTCCGACTTTTTGTGTGGCTGTAAACGCATCACTGCCATATGTGTATGTGTTGGCGCACGTGAGAAAGAGCGAGCGGCTGCTGTTGATATAACAAAGTTGCTTTTGGTCTGGTTTGTACTGCAGAAAATTACCACTTTTGCTAGATATAATTTTTTTTACTAATGTTTTGGTGACGTGTTTATGGCCGACAATAAAGAGTTTTGCTCAGTAAAGTGATGGATGGAATTCATGTCCTCAAAGCGTCTTGACAGACGTTACAATATTTGAACAATGATGACGAAAACTGTTTTCTCTGTCGTGTCCGTGTGTCGAAAATTGTTATGCGCTTATTTTCTTATTTGATTTTGTGCGTGGCATAGATTTGCCGTGCGCAAAGGACGCTTGAGCAGTGCGCAATTGCACAGGCGCGCAGCTTAGAGGGAACATTGTAATATATGTATATTACATAACCTTATTTTTATATTTTGTATTATTTGGTCTTGGCAAGACTTGTCCAGGGTGTACCCCGCCTACCGCCCGAATGCAGCTGAGATAGGCTCCTGCACCCCCCGGCACCCCCAAAGGGGCAAGTGGTAGAAAATGGATGAATGGATATTTTGTATTATTTGGTCTTGGCACGTCTTGTCCAGGGTGTACCCCGCCTTCCGCCCGAATGCAACTGAGATAAGCTCCAGCGAGAGGGACAAGCGGTAAAAAATGGATAGATGGTCTTGGCACAAAAAGTCCAGAATGAACAGGATTATAAACATACAGTATCTAATATTAAAAAAGAAAGCTCTATTTTGAGACGTCCAGTGTGCTGCTCTTAGTTCTTTAACGGCCCGCTACACATTCTAAGTAGGGATGTCCGATAATATCGGACTGCCGATATTATCGGCCGATAAATGCTTTAAAATGTAATGTCGGAAATTATCGGTATCGGTTTCAAAATTATCGGTATCGGTTTCAAAAAGTAAAATGTATGACTTTTTAAAACGCCGCTGTACGGAGTGGTACACGGACGTAGGGAGAAGTACAGAGCGCCAATAAACCTTAAAGGCACTGCCTTTGCGTGCCGGCCCAATCACATAATGTCTACGGCTTTTCACACACACAAGTGAATGCAAGGCATACTTGGTCAACAGCCATACAGGTCACACTGAGGGTGGCCGTACAAACAACTTTAACACTGTTAAAAATGTGCCACACTGTGAACCCACACCAAACAAGAATGACAAACACATTTCGGAAGAACATCCGCACCGTAACACAACAGAACAAATACCCAGAACCCCTTGCAGCACTAACTCTTCCGGGACGCTACAATATACACCCCCCGCAACCCCCTTCCCCCTCTCACCTCAACCCCCACAACCCCGCCCACCTCAACCTCCTCATGCTCTCTCAGGGAGCGCATGTCCCAAATTCCAAGCTGCTGTTTTGAGGCATGTTAAAAAAAAAAAGCACTTTGTGACTTCAATAATAAATATGGCAGTGCCATGTTGGCATTTTTTTCCATAACTTGAGTTGATTTATTTTGGAAAACCTTGTTACATTGTTTAATGCTTCCAGCGGGGCATCACAACAAAATTAGGCATGATAATGTGGTAATTCCACAACTGTATATATCGGTATCCGTTGATATCGGAATCGGTAATTAAGAGTTGGACAATATCGGAATATCGGATATCGGCAAAAAAGCCATTATTGGACATCTCTCGTGAAGACCACATCAAAATGGCCCCCACATCCTTAGATTTTTCAGTCTGTGGCCCTCAGTAGGAAAAGTTTGGACACCTGTGCTCTATAGCCCTGTAGACATATTGTGTGATGTGTTTTGTTTTTGTGTTGGTACCAAAACCAAGTCAATCAATGCTCAATTGCTGTGTTTGAAAATTCTTGTTTTGTGTATTATTTTGTCCAGATCGAGCTCAGGGTGAAGCAGGAGCCTGACCTGACGGACGACATGGACATGAGTCTTCCCACGTCCATAATCTACAACGAGACAGATACTTTGGCTCATCCTGCTGTAAGTTGTCACCATGACAACCCCCGACAACATGCTCGGCTTCCAAATCCATAGTAAAATCCTACGTGTAGTACGAACACTACTAAACACTATCCTCCTTCAATTGCCGCCTCCCTTGCAGAGGGATGATGAAAAATGAGAAGGGAAACTTTCAACTCCTCTAATGCTCCCTGGGGCTTCCCACTCATTTATCTCCACTGTGGAAACGAAGTTATGAGCTGACGTATGCAGATAACCCCCTCACACACACTCACATATATATACACACACGCACGAGGCCCTGCGACAGGCTGATGTATGGGACCAATATGCCCCAGGCGGGCCCCGGCCTCAGCACCGCTCTCAATTAAAACAGATGAGTCCCATTAGCCCCCCTAGTGTCACCCCGCCCACGCACACAGCGCCTCATTAGCGGGGCCGACAGACAGGAACTCGCCGGTGTCGGGTGTAACGTACAAAATGACGCGCGTGTCGTCGACTGTATGGCCGTTAAACCATGAAGGATTGACCAGTGTTGCGCTTCAATCTGCATAATAACTGACTCAAATCACCAAAGCGGAACAAAACACAACACATGGCGACACGTAATCACCAAAGCGGAACAAAACACAACACATGGCGACACGTAATTGTCCAATTTGAGTGCCGAGCGCCACCAATTTCATTGTGTTACTCCCTAATAAACACACACTTCCTTCATGTATCCATCACCTCTTCAGAGAAAGAACATCTCATTTGTTTTTATTGGAAAACTATTTTTTCAACAAGAAATGAACCATGAAGGCCATTTTTAAGAAAAATGCTGCTGCCCTACAAGTGTAACAATAAGTTAACCACTATCCCAGCTGACTATAAACATATTGACAACCACTCACATGACACATACGGATCATTTTGAGACCCCCATTAACCTAATATACATTTTGGACTGTGGAAGAGAAAACAAGTCCAGGTCAGGAGTCGAACCGTCTATTTATTTAGTGAATATAAAATGACTTTGCTTAGTCTCCTATGATTGCACACACCTGATTGCAAATTCTGAGCCCCCATACACAAGACTCCAGAAGGGCCCCTACACACATGCTTTAAAAAAAACTAATTATTGCATTGATTTGGTTGAAACCAGCTTTTTAAAACACATGTAAAAACGTTAACTGTTTTATTTTTATTTTTAAAAGATGTGATTTATATATCTAGATCAACATAAACCCCCTAAATAATTTGGTTTTGTTTTTTTAAAAAGTTGTGTGTTTTTTACATTTAAAATAAAAGCCAACAAATTCAATATAAAGTGGCAAAATATAAATGTAGTCTTTATTCACATAATTATTTTTTCTTAACTTCAAAGTGTAGAGGTGATCTGATTTATGTATGATTATTATACATATCATAATAATACATCATTATTATTGCAAGTATGTTATTATTGTGCATTTCCTTGGACTTAAAGGCCTACTGAAACCCACTACTACCGACCACACAGTCTGATAGTTTATATATCAATGATGAAATCTTAACATTGCAACACATGCCAATACGGCCAGGTTAGCTTACTAAAGTGCAATTTCAAATTTCGCTCAAAATATCCTGCTGAAAACGTCTCGGTATGATGACGTCTGCGCGTGACGTCACAGATTGTAGAGGACATTTTGGGACAGCATGGTGGCCAGCTATTAAGTCGTCTGTTTTCATCACAAAATTCCACAGTATTCTGGACATCTGTGTTGGTGAATCTTTTGCAATTTGTTCAATGAACAATGGAGGCAGCAAAAAAGAAAGCTGTAGGTGGGAAGCGGTGTATTGCGGCAGGTGTTGTGCCGGATAACGCACCCCCACCGTAGACTGCACCCCGTGACTGGTGTGCCGAATATCACAGCCGGTGTTTCATTGTTTACATTCCCGAAAGATGACAGTCAAGCTTTACCATTGGCCTGTGGAGAACTGGGACAACAGAGACTCTTACCAGGAGGACTTTGAGTTGGCTACGCAGACGCGGTACCGTGAGTACGCATGCAGCTGCGGCTTCCAAACATTTGATCGCTTGCCCGTACGTGCGTGCCGCTATGTGCATGTCACGTACGTAACTTTGGGGACTTTGGGGAAATATATGTGCTGTATGAACTTTGGGGAGGTGAACGGTACTTTGGGCTGTGGGATTGAGTGTGTTGTGCAGGTGTTTGAGTTGTATTGGCGGGTTATATGGACGAGAGGGGGGAGGTGTTTGTTATGCGGGATTCATTTGTGGCATATTAAATACAAGCCTGGTTGTGTTGTGGCTAATAGAGTATATATATGTCTTGTGTTTATTTACTGTTTTAGTCATTCCCAGCTGAATATCAGGTCCCACCCGCCTCTCACAGCATCTTCCCTATCTGAATCGCTCCCACTGCCCTCTAGTCCTTCACTCTCACTTTCCTCATCCACAAATCTTTCATCCTCGCTCAAATTAATGGGGAAATCGTCGCTTTCTCGGTCCGAATCGCTCTCGCTGCTGGTGGCCATGATTGTAAACAATGTGCGGATGTGAGGAGCTCCACAACCTGTGACGTCACGCTACTCGTCTGCTACTTCCGGTACAGGCAAGGCTTTTTTATCAGCGACCAAAAGTTGCGAACTTTATCGTCGATGTTCTCTACTAAATCCTTTCAGCAAAAATATGGCAATATCGCGAAATGATCAAGTATGACACATAGAATGGACCTGCTATCCCCGTTTAAATAAGAAAATCGCATTTCAGTAGGCCTTTAAGTCTCCCCGGTCTTTAAAACCTAGTGACACCTGTTTCTAACTCTAACTGAGGGTCTTTGAACGCACCACAGCCCAGTTTTGTGCAATGAGATGCAAAAGTGAAACTTGTACATAATTTTCTCCTATCATGCCAGAGATACCTTGTTACTCAGTGGCCTTGTGGTTAGAGTGTCCGCCCTGAGATGGGTAGGTTGTGAGTTCAAACCCCGACCGAGTCATACCAAAGACTATAAAAATGGGAGCCATTACCTACCTGCTTGGCACTCAGCATCAAGGGTTGGAATTGGGGGTTAAATCACCAAAAATGATTCCCGGGCACGGCCACCGCTGCTGCTCACTGCTCCCCTCACCTCCCAGAGGGTGATCAAGGGTGATGAGTCAAATGCAGAGAATAATTTCAATCATTGGTACTTTAACTTTAACTCATAGATTTATTATATTTTTGCTAGAGATGTTAAATGCGTTAAAATGTAATATCGGAAATTATCGGTATCGTTTTTTTTATTATCGGTATCGTTTTTTTTTTCTTTCTTTCTTTTTTTGTTTTTTTTTATTAAAGCAACATAAAAAACACAAGATACACTTACAATTAGTGCACCAACCCAAAAAACCTCCCTCCCCCATTTACACTCATTCACACTCATTCACACAAAAGGGTTGTTTCTTTCTGTTATTAATATTCTGGTTCCTACATTATATATCAATATATATCAATACAGTCTGCAAGGAATACAGTCCGTAAGCACACATGATTGTGCGTGCTGCTGGCCCACTAATAGTACTAACCTTTAACAGTTAATTTTACTAATTTTCATTAATTACTAGTTTCTATGTAACTGTTTTTATATTGTTTTACTTTCTTTTTTATTCAAGAAAATGTTTTTAATTTATTTATCTTATTTATTTATTTATTTATTTTTAAAAGTACCTTATCTTCACCATACCTGGTTGTCCAAATTAGGCTTAATAATGTGTTAATTCCACGACTGCATATATCGGTTGATATAGGTATCGGTTGATATCGGTATCGGTAATTAAAGAGTTGGACAATATCGAAATATCGGATATCGGCAAAAAGCCATTATCGGACATCCCTAATTTTTGCCTTTCTTCTATCACGTCATCCGTGTTCCAAAATGCTGGTGTTGTGTGTGAATGCTTGCAAGTAAACTTTGATGACCTCATGACGTCTGTGTTGAGTGAAGCGTTCGAAGCTAAGTTTGCAGCTATCCAGGTGGAATGAACATTTCATATTTTTGACAGGGGGTGTATGTAAACATTCTTAATTTGATTAAAGCAGCATTATTATTTATTTTCCACGACTATTGACATTTCAGACCTATTTTTCTTCATAAACTACATAATTAAATGTAGACGTAGTCGGCTCACAATCGGGTTCTTGGTCACCTCCCAAACTAGACTAAGATGAATGCAGCAATGTACAGAGACATCCTAGATGGAAACCAACGCTTCCCATCCAACCTAATGGAGGAACGTGAAAGGTGCTGAAAAGAGAAATGGGCAAAACTACCCAAAGATATGTGTGCCAAGCTTGGAGCATCATATTCCTAAATATTTGACGCTGTAATTGCTGCAGAAGGTGTTTCAGCAATGTATTGAGAACAAGCTGTGAATACTTGAGTTTCCAATAATTTCTGCAACTCTTATTTTTTTGTGATAAAGTGATTAGAGCACATACTTGTTTGTCACAAAAAACATTCATGAAGTTTGGTTCTTTTATGTTTTTTTATGGGTTTACTGAAAATGTGACCAAATCTGCTGGGTCAAAAGTATACATACAGCAATGATAATATTTGGTTGCATGTCCTTTGGCAAGTTTCACTGCAATAAGACGCTTTTGGTAGCCATCCACAAGCTTCTGGCAAGCTTCTGCTCGAATTTTTGACCACTACTCTTGACAAAATTGGTGCAGTTCAGCTAAATTTGTTGTTTTTCTGACATGGACTTGTTTCTTCAGCATTGTCCACACGTTTTCAATGGGGTTTAAGTCAGGACTTGGGGAAGGCCATTCTAAAACCTTAATTCTAGCCTGATTTAGCCATTCCTTTACCACTTTTGACGTGTGTTTGGGGTCCTTGTCCTGTTGGAACACCCAACTGCACCCAAGACCCAACCTCCGAGCTGATGATTTTAGGTAGTCCTGAAGAATTTGGAGGTAATCTTCCTTTTTCATTGTCACATTTACTCTCTGTAAAGCACCAGTTCCATCGGCAGCAAAACAGGTCCAGAGCATAATACTACCACCACCATGCTTGACTGTAGGTCTGGTGTTCCCGGGATTAAAGGCCTCACCTTTTCTCCTCCAGACATATTGCTGGGTATTGTGGCCAAACAGCTCAATTTTTGTTTCGTCTGACCACAGAACTTTCCTCCAGAAGGTCCTATCTTTGTCCATGTGATGCCGCATGTCCATATGAGGACACAAATGAATTAATTATATTTTGGAATAAGGATGAAACATAACATGTGGAAAACGTGATGCACTGTAAATAGCACATAGTCGAAAAGCATTGACATTAACCGCTATGGTTGTAGACAACCTGACTTATTTTTAGTACAAACTCCACAAGATGGCAGTAACCGCATCTGAAGTACCATAAACGATCAACAACCAGAGCTTTATCTACCTTTGCATGCACTTTATTGAATTAAACTTGTTGTTTACAATGAAGTTGTACAACATTGGTGCTGTTGCTGCTGTGTTGCGCAATACATGACATTTACGCCACTCTCCTTTTGATGACGTGCAGTGATTCTACCGCTGGTCTACGGCCATCTGGAAAGTGCTTAAAAAATGTCTCGGACAAGTTGTATGTATAGCCTGCAGGTACATCCTGAACAAGCGTCGGAGAATAAAACTACATTTTCGCTCTTTGTCCCCGCAGCTGTTCATGGACAAAGAGAAGGCCGAGGAGCTGTGGCTCACCCGACTGCGGTCTCTACGCCAGGAGAGGCTCATGGGAAGTCCTGTGTCCTAACCACCCTGTAGCGTTTCCATTCTGTTTCCGATCACATCCTGTCACAGGCAATTGAATTCCACATGTTATTTGTAGCAAGTGTTGTCAATCTCTTGTACAAGCGCACCATTAATACAAATAAAGTGTAGGTTTTTGTTACTGAAAGCTGTCTTCTTACTTGCATGTGTCAAAAGCTGTCTATGACCTCTCTACTCGATGCTGTTGAGTAACTTGTGTTCATGCATGGATTTACTTTTAATTATGACTGACAATTCAAGGCAAGTGTAGACAATCCAGAGCTTGGAGGAGAGAAGCCTATTTCTGGAACAAGCCAGATGGTAAATCTATACTAAGCGTGGGACACTTTGTCACTCCCTTTGCTTGAAATAGCCAGTGTGGTAATGAGCTCCTAAATATGTCATATTAGAACTTGCTTCAACCGCCATTTTATTCTACACCATAAAGCTTTCCCCAATTAAGAAAAAAAAAAAAAAAGAATATTTACGTTATGTGCTTTTCTTGCGGTAACTTTGATGATGACGCGTATAAAAGAAATGGCGAAAGTGCCAGACTGTGAAGCAGAACTTTTAGAGCGCCGTCGTCATGGCAGCCGTTGGCAACACGGGGCCAGCCAATCAGAAGGCAGGATTCGTGTCACGTGGCCCCACGCTCAAAATCACCGTGCTGCCACCTCCTCCTTTTGGGGACACGGCTGCGTCGTGTTTAGAGCCGCTGCTGCACCTGTGGACTATTATGTTTATTTAAATATATTTTCATCTTTTTCTTTTCCCCCACACACAGCGTCTATATCGGTGGAAATGTTCAGTAACGGCTCTTTCCGGGAATTTGATGACGACCCCTTCTTCTCGTGAGTTGCTAGCTTGCAGCCGTTAGCTTGTTTCCTTCCCCAATTGAACAAACATGTGCCTAACTAATTATCATTTTTGTAACTTTTTTCAAAAATATTTATGATGAACTTAAATACAAAACAAAATGTACTAAGTTAAGCTTTATGCAATTATGAATGCAGTATTTACTTTACCCATCAGAACTGGCTTAAAACTAAGTTTCCCCAAAAGTTTATTATACTTTTTATGTAGTTATATTTTTCCAATGTTGAAAGTCCATCGTAAAGGATTGACTCTTTTATAGTGACAAAATATAATTGATGTCCGATAATATCGGCCTGCCAATAAATGCTTTAAAATGTAATATCGGAAATTATCGGTATCGTTTTTTTGTTTTTTTTTTGTTTTTGTTTTTTATTAAATCAACATAAAAAACACAACTTACAATTAGTGCACCAACCCAAAAAAAACTCCCTCCCCTATTTACACTCATTCACACTCATTCACACAAAAGGGTTGTTTCTTTCTGTTATTAATATTCTGGTTCCTACATTATATATCAATATATATCAATACAGTCTGCAAGGGTTACAGTCCGTAAGCACACATGATTGTGCGTGCTGCTGGTCCACTAATAGTACTAACCTTTTAACAGTTAATTTTACTAATTTTCATTAATTACTAGTTTCTATGTAACTGTTTTTAATATTGTTTTACTTTCTTTTTTATTCAAGAAAATGTTCTTAATTTATTTATCTTATTTTATTTATTTTTTTAAAAGGACCTTATCTTCACCATACCTGGTTGTCCAAATTAGACATAATAATGTGTTAATTCCACGACTGTATATATCGGTATCGGTTGATATCGGTATCGGTAATTAAAGAGGGACAATATCGGGATATCGGCAAAAAGCCATTATCGGACATCCCTATTCACAACAGTTTATGTCAGGGGTGTCAAACTCATTTTAGAGTTAAAATCTACCCCCAAGTGAGCCGGACTGGTAAAATCCCGGCACAATCATTTAAAAATAAAGACAACTTCAGATTGTTTTCTTTGTTTAAAAATAGAACAAGCACATTCTGAAATTGTACAAATAATGTTTTTTGGGTTTTTTTACACTTACATGTTGCGGTTAATAGTAGGGATGTCCGATAATGGCTTTTTGCCGATATCCGATATTCCGATATTGTCCAACTCTTTAATTACCGATACCGATATCAACTGATACTGATATATGCAGTCGTGGAATTAACACATTATTATGCCTAATTTGGACAACCAGGTATGGTGAAGATAAGGTACTTTTTTTAAATATTAATAAAATAAAATAAGATAAATTAATTAAAAACATTTTCTTGAATTAAAAAGAAAAGTGAAACAATATAAAAACAGTTACATAGAAACTAGTAATTAATTAAAATGAGTAACATTAACTGTTAAAGGTTAGTACTATTAGTGGACCAGCAGCACGCACAACCATGTGTGCTTACGGACTGTATCCCTTGCAGACTGTATTGATATATATTGATATATAATGTAGGAACCAGAATATTAATAACAGAAAGAAACAACCATTTTGTGTGAATGAGGGAGGGAGGTTTTTTGGGTTGGTGCACTAATTGTAAGTGTATCTTGTGTTTTTTATGTTGATTTAATTAAAAAAAACAAAAATAAAAAAACGATACCGATAATAAAAAAAGCGATACCGATAATTTCCGATTTTACATTTTAAAGCATTTATCGGCCGATAATATCGGACAGCTGTAGTTAATAGTATTCTACCTTTATTTTATATTCTGTTGGTGTTCATTTTCAATCTATGAAGATACAATAATTATATCAAAATCAAATATATATGTAGTTTGATAATTTTCCTCGGCTGATGTACTAACATCATGTGGTTTATTTTGTACATATGTGGCATCATCTACAAAGATACAAAGAATTGCTATTTCAACATCCAGTGGACACATTTAGAACAGCTGTTTCTTTCATTCAAAAATGTCAGGTTATTTTATACTTAGTAAACTCACCCTGTGGGCCGGATAAAACCTGTTCGCGGGCCTGATCCAGCCCTCGGGCCGTACGTTTGACACCCTTGGTTTATGTGAAACTGACAGTTTTGGGTCTGATAGGACTTTGAAAGTATTTTTTGTTGAAACAGTTCAACTATTGGTTGATTCTTTAAAATATTTTAAAACATTTTCAAAACCTGGAGTTGGACAAACAAAGGGTTGAAACACCTAAAATATAATGCTTTATGTGTTGTGTTTAAGGATAAAATATTTGTTTTGTGGTGTTCATTAAAATACCTTGAAAAAAAACGACTTCTGCCTGAACAGTTAACGTTTTAATAATATTTTGGGAATTATAACCCTTAAATTGGTAAAATGAATACGAAGGTCCTGAGTAGTCTTGGGTTCAATCCCGAGCATGTTCTCCCCGTGACTGCGTGGGTTCCCTCCAGGTACTCCGGCTTCCTCCCACCTCCAAAAACATGCACCTGGGGATAAGTTGATTGGCGACACTAAAATTGGCTCGTGTGTGTGTGAATGCGAGTGTGAATTGTTGTCTGTCTGTGTTGGCCCTGCGATGAGGTGGCGACTTGTCCAGGGTGTACCCCGCCTTCCGCCCGATTGTAGCTGAGATAGGCTCCAGCGCCCCCCGCGACCCCAAAAGGGAATACGCGGTAGAAAATGGATGGATGGATGATAAACTGAAGACACATCAATAGAGACACACAGTAGCAACTTTAGCAAGGCACTGTCTGACAAAACATAAGGCGCTGCATACTTTGAAAAGGGTCTATCGCCATCTGGTGGATATTTGTAAGAATAAAAATTCCAGAGTGAAGTCTGAACATAAATGACTCCATTTATGTTAAGATAAATGTTGAGTCAAATGGTTAAAAACAAATGTTTCTGTTCTTTGTAGCATTGCTATTTTAGGAAAAGAGTTTGCAATTCTGAAATATTCCACCTATACAATAATTTCACACAGCCAAAATGGCTTGTAAAGGAAATACTCAACGGCACAAAATAACCACCGGATTTCTTAAAGATAAAGTGGCAGTTTTGGTGGGAAACATTTTCCCATAGGCATGAATGGGAATATAAAAATGATCTGTTCTTGTGTCATAACACCGTTCCTGTTTTTAACTGTGGTGTCTGTTTCAAAAGAACTTAATTGTGTTGCTCCTGTGCAGCGATCCATTCCGAGCACACAGCGATCACATGCGCCAGATGATGAGGAGCTTCTCGGAGCCATTTGGCGGAAGCATTACGGACGGGAGAAGCCGGGATGTGGCGGCGCGGGCCGCCTCACCTCCGGCGCTGAGGGGTGAACACAGGGTGAGAACACAAGTACCGACGACTACATGATCTGATGTAATTACTAAGTGTAGTAATCTGTAGGCCTCGTTAGAAAAAACACAGCTAGTGTTGTGAAAGCTTAACTGGAGCAGCATGGGGGCCATGTTAGTGTCTGGTTTAGTAGAAGGTCAAACACCCTTGGCCTCTCTGGATGCTATATCGCCAGCCCTCAGGAGCTCTATTTATAGACCATTGTTCCACTGACACTATAGTTTCTTGCAAATGCTCCTAACGGTCATTTTAATTGGGACATGAAATAATATGAAACATGTCGTTATGTACTGTACAAAAATGTGTTTCTATAAAGTGGTACAGTTTAGTTCAGCCCCATTGTGATGTTTATTTAATCCATTAATTGATCCATAAAAGTTAGTCCTTGGTAAGACATGCATTGTTTGATAAGACTCTTGAGCGCATCATAATCTCCTCAATTCCCCCCCAAAATTCGCTGGAATATAAAGATAATATAACATACATCCATAAACGTGGATGCATATGCAAAAGTGCAATATATTTATCTGTACAGTAATCTATTTGTATCTGCACCTTATTGATTTTTTATCCTGCACTATCATGAGCTAATGCAACAAAATTTCGTTCTTATCTGTACTGTAAAGTTCAAATTTGAATGACAATAAAAAAGGAAGTCTAATTTGTTGTTTTGAATCAACGCAGTGCACTAATTAGCACAGCAGAGGTGCTGTCCAGTTTGCTGTCCAAAGTGCAGAGCGATGACGTCTATATGCAAATTGAGCTAGAACCACGCAACTCTCCTCAGTGCGGTACTGGCACTGAAACAAGTTCAAAACATTCAGAGAAATAATCTTCAGTTCCATGAATTATGATCATTTGTTCACTTCCTGACTTGTCAGATACGTGAATAGTTACGTTTTTGTCAGGGACTAACTATCTAATAACTGTACATCTTTCTTTCTTTCTTTCTTTAGTTTATTTCAAACATGAACACACTTACAGCATAATACATCACACAATTTCATATAATTTCACTTTACATCATGTCCGAAAAGGAGTAGGAAGAAGCAAATCTTATTTAATCCTACCCCTTTCCCACTTCAGAGCATATACAAATATATACCGTACATTCATTTACTGACTTTTTTTTTATAGTAAAATGACATCCGTGAATGAGTAATACAAACCGTTTTGTAATATATAATTAAGTCAGTCATTATAAACATACTGAGATGAAGAATTGTATTTTCAATAAGGTTGAAAGTATTTCTCATAATTCTTCTTTGTACTTTGTAAGCACTATTAATTTGAACAACCTCTTAAACTGGATCATATCAGTACAATGTTTAACTTCATTACTTAATCCATTCCATAATTTAATTCCACATACTAATATGCTAAAGGTTCTAAGTGTTATACGTGCATACAAATGTTTTAAATTAGATTTTCCTCTAAGGTTATATTTCTCCTCTTTAGTTGAGAAGAATTGTTGTACATTCTTTGGTAGCAGGTTATAGTTTGCTTTGTACATAATTTTAGCTGTTTGTTTAATGTTTTTATGCTGAGTGCTATTGACAGCAGAGGTGGGACCAAGTCATTGCTTTGCAAGTCACAAGTAAGTCTCAAGTCTTTACCCTCAAGTCTCGAGTCAAGTCCCGAGTCAAGACAGGGCAAGTCCGAGTCAAGACTGGAAAGTCTCAAGTCAAGTCCCAAGTCCTGCACTTTGAGTTTCGAGTCATTTCAAGTCCTTTTACCCACAGACTAATATATTTACACAGATTGTGTATGCTTTTAAAACGCTGCATTTATTTATTAAAACAAGTGCATTTGAAATTGCAGGGAAAAAGATAGTGCTGACATTGCACTTCAAAATAGCACTATTAACCAGTCATTTTAAACATGTAACTCATTCCTTTACAGAATAAACACATTTGAAAAAAAACAAGTGCAACTGTACTTATTTGCACAAAAGTGTTAACATTGTATTTCCATGGCATATTGCATTGTAACTAGTTCCACAGCAGTTTCTATCCTGTTCTTACCTTATCTCATTGATCTCATCTCATACTGTATGTGTGTTGATGTGTGCGTACACATGAAAAACATAAATATATGAACATAACAATGAACAGAGTTGTACTTTTTAGATGTCAGGACCCTATGCAATATGTACACATATTCTTAATATAGTATACATTTTAACTGACCTTTATTTGACTATGTTTGTCTTTTTGGAGGTGGCTAAAATACGCTGTGCTGCTGACCGCCGTCTAACGTTACCTTACTGTGTGTGATACATTGACTAACGTAATGTTACTGTGTGTGATACATTGACTAACGTAATGTTACTGTGTGTGATACATTGACTAACGGTACGTTACTGTGTGTGATACATTGACTAACGTAACGTTATGTGTAGGTACCTCATGCAACCCTGCTTAAAAAAAAATCACTTGACAAAAAGTATGAATAAGGTAGCAAACTGCAGTGGACGCAACATATTGCCGTGTTTGCAATGACGTTATAACCATAGACATCTTATAAGTAGACGCAGCATTGGTTGCTGTGACGTGAGCAATTTGGCCGCCATCTTGAAGTGGTGATGAGGAGCCGGCGAGCAGCCTAAATTGACAGTTGACAGGTAGAAAACAAAGATGGTGTTCAGCGTTTTCCTGCTCAAATGAGCGGACTGTTGAAAATAGGAATCGGGGGATTACTTTTCACAAGTAAGATTTAACATTAACGTACTATTGGTTGTATTTTATGAAAATAATATTACCACAGAGTTGAGAAGGATCAAAGATCTTCAATATTTGTATGTGAAAATCACAAAGAAATCTTCTGGAGGAGGATGACCCCCCTACAGGGGTTTGCTTTACAAACTTTCAGCCCCACCAAGAACAAAATTCACCAGCCGCCACTGATTATGATGCATTCTCATTTTAGGCAAAGTATAAGACAATACTTTCTTAACAATATAATTGTAACCAGGAATAAGTCTTCAAGTAACAATATTCAAATACTAACATTGTTGGGTTAAACAGAATTTGGTTTTATTCTGAATCCAGTGAAACAGATTGGTGGTTTTAGCTGATATGAAGACTTTCAGGTGTTTATATATGTTTAAGTATTTGGCAGACGCTTTTATCCAAAGCGACTTACATAAAATAATACATATAAAACAATCACTGCAAACATTATCATTTAAGGGAAGAATGTAATAGAAAATATCAATACAAAGTGTCAAGACAGAATAAACTCTCTGCTGCTGAAGCAACAGAGATTCAGTCTATAGGTCCCTAAGATATATAGATATCTAATGTATTCATACATTGTTTATGTAGGATACACGCATGTATATATAACCTAATCATATTGTTTCTTCAATTTAAAAATAGTTTACCGTTTTTTTCCCCCTTCTCTGGGATTATATTCCCAGTTTTGATCTCGGACGTCTGGTCACTTATAGCGTATAAGAATATTATATTACTGTTTAGCAAACTATGAATAATAAAACATGTGTCTGTTATCATAGCTACACGTATGACGAAAAGGCGTGTGAAAATCAGTGGTATTCAGTGAGGTAAGATGAATTAAATGCGCTGACAGTTCATTGCTCCTGCCAAATGAAGTGCACTGAGTGGAGCGGATCACCACTCCAAGATGGCGGCCCCGCGCCCCGTCTGCGCCAGTAGGCAGTAGCGCTCTATGCTGCGTCTACTTATAAGATGTCTGTGGTTATAACGTTAGCAGTGAGTTTGCAGCCTCACTGATTTAACTACGCAGCAAATAAAAGTCACGTTACTTAGCCAATAAACGTTATCTTACATTCAAAACTTACCCTTCTTTGTGCAACTTCAAATGTCGAACGAAGTTGGAAGTTGTTGCGTCTCCGTCTGTAATATTCGAACTGCGTGATTTGCATACGGCAATTCGTTTTTTGTTGACCAAGTCGTAGTTTTTATACCCGAACGAAACCAACTTTAACATAATTGTTTATCACTGGCACGTTGTTGGACAACTCTTGTTCATTGGTTGTCCTGCAATTTGATTGGATGAATGCTGCGTGATGAAAACAACGTAGATCTAATTTGATTGGCTGTTGTGCTGACAGGAATAACACGCTGATAGACAGACGAAGAAAATGAAAATTACGGAGCGCTCCCAAATAACTTTTTAAGCTTTGGATTTTGGGGAAAGTAGCAAGTCATGTCAAGTCAAAAGGCTCAAGTCCAAGTGAAGTCACAAGTCATTGATGTTAAAGTCTAAGTCGAGTTGCAAGTCTCTTTACATTTTGTCAAGTCGAGTCTAAAGTCATCAAATTCATGACTCGAGTCTAACTCGAGTCCAAGTCATGTGACTCGAGTCCACACCTCTGATTGACAGTGTAACAATATCAACACAATATTTAAACCAGTTCCTTATTCTCTTTTATTATATACAATTGTGTGAGCAAAACAAAGTCAATAGTACACAATAACTAATCAAAAGTAAAAACTACTACTCATTGAAATAATTTTTGCCCTCAAAGTCTCTTTTGTCCCTTTTGGGGTCGCGGGGGGGGGGGGGGGCTGGAGCTGGAGCCTATCTCAGCTGCATTCGGGCAGAGGGCGTAGTACACACTGGACAAGTCGCCACCTAATTAGCCTTGTCCTCCAGTGATAATGATCATGCTTAAGATACTAAGAAATGCGTTTTATTTGATGTAACGCAGGTGATTATTATTAAGTTAGGGGAGCGGCTCCATACTTTGTATGGAGACACTGACACTGGGGGACTATAAATAAATTGCCGTTTGATCGTCATTAAAAGGCATTACTCAAAAGTGGTGATCACATACTTTTCATAAAAATCGGCAGAAACTGATCGGGCTAATTTTTGCTATCAGTTTATTTGTCCGTCTTGATCCCGGGTTGTGCTAAGTGACATTTTTTATTTTTGTTTCTATTCATGCTGTAATGACTTAAAAATAAATATATTCTATACCTGCACCTTTTCCTGATCCAAATTCAAATTGAATGACGTGTTCCTTTGTACACCCCTTTTGTGCAAAATGAGTTTTAAACCTGACTGAACCAAACTGTACTGCATGGTAGAAACAGGGCTCTTTTTTTAATCATCCCTTAAAATTAGGACAAACATGTCACCTGCCTTTATTCCTCCTAATCCACAAAGGTCTGTATATTTATTTATCCTTGGGAATGGCTTTCTTTAGACGCCTGGCCTCAATAAACCAGTAACTTGATTCCCTTAATTATCGTAGCTGGCTGCCATTAAGGACTAGATAATGAACTGGCTGACCGGAGGAGTAATATCAGATATACCAACATCTGTGTTATGTTAGCCTCACTGCTTTGACATGTCAACACAATGCTATCATTTTAAATCAACTAAAACCTTAGAAACAGAAGTTGACTTCTTCACCACTGCAAACTACATTTTAATAACATTGTTAACTTATTACACTTTACACTTCAATGACTGTATTTGGTAGCAGTGTCAAAAAAAAAAACCAAAACATTTTGGGATTAATTGTCATTCTTATTTGTAACGATTCTTAACATTTTTTTTTTTTTTACTTTTATAAATCTGTCCAGTTCAGCCACTCAGGCAAATCATATAATTGATGTAGATGCCCACAGCTGTGCAGATTTACTTTAGATAAGAAAAGTGTGGGATACTTCTCTCTTTGCCTTATTTGTTTGACTTTAATTAATGTTTGGGTAGAATTTTATTCAAACAACACTAGTTTTATTTTAAATAATATAGAAATGTATCACAGCTGTTTGATTAACTACATTCCTCCATAAAATAGACAATGTTGTTTAAAAAAAGTATTGATTTTGAATCGAGAATTGCTTTGAATCAAGAATTGATTCTGCATCATTCCCCCAAGAATCGAATTAAAACAAATTACAGCCCTAGTAATTGGTGGGTGTATAACTACATATTTAAGCTATTGCATCGTTTAAGGCAGGGGTGTCCAAACTTTTTTCACTGAGGGCCGTGCACTTAAAAATCAAAACAAGCGGGGGCCATTGTAATAGTTTTAATTTTCAAAACCAACATAATTTTTATTTTTTTTACCCTTATGGCTCCCCTCAAGTTTGGTCCTGGGGACCTAGAAGTCTGAGTCATAAAAATATAAAAAATAAGTAATGTATTATTATTTTAAATTTTTGTTCAACTTCAGGTATATCTGTTGATATGAAGGGTTTTTTTTTATATGTTGTGCCATTTTTGTCGAAACCCTGTTTTTTATGGAAAAAACACAAAATATGTAATATTTTCCCTCAAACAAATGTCAAAGTGGAATACTTGATGTGAGATAATTGGAGCCTAAATGGGTCAATAATTCATAACAACATTGATATTACTGGTAATTAATTATTTTTGAGCAATGACAGTTTAAATTAAAAAAAAGCCCACTAACTTTCTGTGGGATCCAAAAGGGCTCCACCCCTAAAAGTGTTAAAAATAAAGCATACTTTTTAAAATTTCCAAAGCTTAAGCTCTAGATCAACTTAAGACCAATCCATCATCGATCATTAAGGGTTTTTTTTGTCTTTTTTTTTTTTTTTTTAATGCCCTTTTTGTCAAACAAAACTTTGTTTTGTATATGGCAAACACAAAAAATATGCAATATTTTCCCCCAAAATTTCAAAGTGAAATATTGGATAAGAAGTAATTGGAGCCTTGAATAGGCTCCAATACAATAACCGTTTATAAAAAAAAAAAAAAAAAAAAAAGAAATTTTTTTTTTTTATATTAGTCAACATTGCAACTTTTTATTGTTACATTTCACCTCTTTGCGCTTTTATTACACTTTTTTTTGTGGACTGCGCCACGGGCCACAATTTGGACACCTCTGATTTAAGGCATTATTTTAATGCTCTACACCCTCTTGTTGTCTTCCTGTTATAAGTGCATGTTTGTCCCAATGTGCCTTAGCAACGCTAGGATGACAGACAGCTCTCTCGCTCCCCTATCACAGCTATATGATCCTCTAGAATACATATTTAGACAGATTCAAAAAGAAAAGCATACTTCCAACCCACGGTCACATAATACTCTTGAGGGTTTGTTTTAGTTTGTAACACATTAGATTCCCAGAGGGGGGTGGAATAAGCGAGCGTCTACCTTCTACTTCTCACTGCTTCATATCACCTTTCAAAGGCTTGTTTATAAATGTACCGTCACATGGTCGGCTTTTCAATCTGCATGCTTCGTCCCGGAAGAAGAGTCAATAAATATGTATATTCATATTCATTTAACAGTCTGATTTTTTTGTGGATTGCAGTGGTGGGCAACAAAATACTGAGAGGGACAAAATATTAGATACACCTCAACCCTTAACGACAAGTTCCTTATCTACTCCCCTCAAAGGTCTAAATATAATCAGTTCACAAATGGAACTGGCATTTATTTGTCCAATAGATGCCATAAGTAGGAGATAAAATTGGCCTGGTAGATAGTGGCCAGGAGGGTTGTATTTACATCAGCTTGACCTTTTGAAAAAAGAGCTGAGCAAGCAGCCTTGGACTCTTCGGCAGCAGCCTTACCAAAATGAAGCTCGGTTTCAGTGTTAAAGCCTATGCTAATCTCTGGCAATGCGACCCAATTACACATGGAACACAAGTCATTCAACACCACACCGATACACATCTCACTCACACACACGGTGATTGATGCTGGCATGCAGAGTCATAAACACCACTTCTGTCCTAGATGAAGCCTCCTCTACAATGGTGCTTTTTAAAAATGTTTTGGTGATGTGATACTCTTTTAACATTCAGGACCTCAGTCGCTCATTGCTTCCCTTTGGCAGTATTGGCAACACGGTCAGTAATCATCACTTGTTGTCAGATGCATCCTCTAACACCATCGATTATTTCTTCAATAACTGCATATTCTTTAAAGTGCTCAGTTTTTTTCTCTTTTTCTGGAAATACATTCACATAAGTACTTGTTTTGTCATAACTGCCCCACATTATTATGAATTGTAAGCCATTACAATGACTTCATTCCAGTACGGGGATATTTTTTTTTGCATATAAACCATATTCTGAGTTCAAATCATATAATATTTGAAATCCAATAATATCAATTTCAGTGTAACAGAAAAGCAACGCAAAGCTAGTGAACTAAACGTAAGTGTTTTGTGCAGACGAAGCAACTGTGTGTCTGCATGTGGTGAAACATGACTTATGTGAACACATTTTCATGCATGGCATTAAAACGACAAAACAAAAAGCCTGTTTCTCAGAATATGACACAGTTTGAAGATTCTTGTTTGCAAAGATGGCGATGAGCAGAGAGGGAGTAGGGAAGAGGAGAGCAAAATCACATTGCCACCACCTTACTAAATTCTTCCTTGAAATGAGTGTTTCTCACCTTCTTTATCACTTTCCTTGGCCCCACGGTGGCTTTTTTTGCAGTTATACTCAATATAAAAAAGCACAGAGACAGCCAACAACATGTGGGATTCTTTGTTTGGAAACCCGATTCAGTGAATTGATTTGCGGACAAACAGACGACAGTTGTGCCTCGTTTATGACTGTTAATTGGTTCCAGACATGACCGCAATAAATTATAAAGTAGAGTTTTTTTGTTGGTTTTTTTAATAGCTGTATGTAGAAATGGCAGTTGCAGTGGCAGCTGGTTGCATCAGCTCTGTTCTCTTTTAATGTATTTTATGTACTTAAATATTTGCATCTTTTTTTCGTGAGTTACATTTTTTTTTTTTTTATATACTTTTTGTCTATACACTACAACCACATATTTTCATCATTGTGGGATAAATAAAGTCTATGCTATACTATTATTTAAAAATCTAATATTTTCATAGCTAGAGCATAAAAAAACCCTGTTTACTACCTTCTAAGTACGTTTTTCACAGCCACCTAGACATGAAACAACACCTTTTAGTCACCTTTACATTTTTTCAATCTAATATAGCTGTGGTTCTCAAATTTGTACCACCTCAGAAAAAACACCATAATGACAAACAATAAAATACAGTAGCGTAGTAGGCCTAAGTATTTTATTAAAACAAGGCATAGGTTTTATTTAACAAGTGTATTTTATATTTTTGGCCACTGTAACAATACACAGTTTGAACAGTAACACTGTGTTTGAATAAAAGAAAATAAAACACTACTTTAATAAGGTGATTCTTTGGTCTGCACACCACTAGTAGTACACGTACCAGTTTTGAGAATCTGCACTATAGTAATGCTGGCTGAGGCTGAGCCAATCAGTGGCCACAACACTGAATAGCTCGCTCTGATTGGTTTGGTCTACTCTAGTGGCCAATACTACTGTGGTATTGGTATTTTTAATTTATGTGGCCATTTTTATGGTTTAAAAAGAGATACTTTAATATGTATGAATCACGTGGAAAGGGGGGGGCGTACGAAAACCGAAGTACCACTGTATTTTTTTTTTTACTTGCAAAGACATGGTCAAAAGCTTAAGACATTAGTGTTAAATAAACACACAACTCAGCAGTAACTTGGGCATCAATGCAAGTGGTCAAGGCCAGTGATTCTCACACTGGTACACAACCTCCAACTAGTGGTACACCAAAGAATCATTTGATTATATAATGTTTTAGTTTCCTATATTCAAACACAGTGTGAATGTTCAAACTGTGTGTAATGTTACATTGGCCAAACATGAATATGTTGCCCTACTATGCTACTGCATCTTACTGTTGATCATTATGGTGGTACTTGGAGATCTTAAGTTTTTTCTGAGGTGATACTTGGCGAAAAAAGTTTGAGAACCACTGAACTAGGCTAATAGTGATTTCACCTTGGTTTGTAAGGACTGTAGGGCAAACAAGTGTCCTGATTCAGTAGCAGTGTGTATCTACTACGCACATAATAAAGTTGTTCACGAGCTGCTAATGCTTTGTGACCAGGTGGTCTCTGAGCTGACCATTCAGCTGTTCATTGTGTCTTTATGCAGGACATGATGATGAACCAGTTCGGCATGTATGAAAGCGTGATGGGAAACATGAGGACTAGGACGGACAGGATGCACAAAAACCCTGTGAGTTCACGCCACTAACCCTTGTGAGATCTCTTCGGTAGGCTGAGAAAAACCGAAGCAGTGAAAGTAGAAACAGGTGTGCTTGTGTTGTTGTCGTTGCAGGGGAACATGTCCACAGACTCCAACACACACACATTCAGCTCCTCATCAGTCATGACATATTCTAAGGTTGGAAATGAGCCTCCGAAGGTCTTCCAGGCATCATCGTCAACACGTCATGCCCCAGGAGGTGTAAGTGCATCAACAGGAGAACATGCTGACCCTCTCATGTAGCTAAATAGGGTAACGTAGCTATTAAAAACAACACTCGGTGTGTACTAAACAAACTGCATTACCTCAAAACTAGACATTCCCATCTTTTGTAAGGAATACTTTAGAATAAAGTATGTCATTATATTGGGCAAGTGTGACCAGTGAGTGTAAACTCTTTCAATGTGCAGGTTAAAGAGACTGTGCGGGCACTGAAAGACTCTGAAAGTGGGATGCAGAAGATGTCCATTGGTCACCACATTCAAGACAGAGGTCATGTGGTCGAGAAGAAACTTAACCAAAAAACTGGAGAGAAGGAGTTCCTACAGGATTTCCAGAATTTGGACGAATGTGTGTAAAGTGATCACTGCTTTGAGTTGTTTCTGATGCCATCCAACGTGTTTTGGATATAATAGTCTAACCCAGAGGTTCTTAACCTTTTTGACCTCGGGGCCCAACTTCTCCACTACAGATGGGCCTGAGGTCTTCTCGAATATTAACACTGATTAAATAAGAAATCTTACTCTTGATTTTAATTGTATTTATTTATTTATTTATAATTATAGCTAACCTACTTACAGTTTACAACCTTGTCAAATTATATGAAACAATGTGTTTGTCGCAAATACTATTTAACAGATAAAACTTGGGCTTAGGTCAGGGTATATATATTAAAAAAAAGTACTAACCAAATATACTGCATAAGAAGGGACTAATAAATAACTAAGCAAAAATACATTTACATACAATTATGTTGTGCTAAAATAAATTGACATATTTCTTAACTAAACCCAATAAAATTGAAACGCAAATGAAAATACAGCTTCACCACTTAAGTCATCATTTTTGCGCTTAAGAAACATTTCAATGACTTTAGCTCCATACTTTTTCTGTTTGTTTGATATTGTCACTCCTGCCACAAGTGGTGGAAAATTGCATTACAACAGAGTACCCACAGCTGAGAAATATCCTTTGGCGGTCCTCTAGGAGGCGCCTGCACCCCAACAATGGGCCCGGGCCTTATGTTTAAAAAACACTAGTCTGACCTATTCTAATTATGGCATTTTCCTGCAGCCGAAGCACAGTCTTTTGACGATGAGTGGCAGCAGCAGTTGTCCAAGTTCAAGTCGACTGTCCCGATGTCTCAGCTGGAGCCACCCAGGCGTCACGGAGGTCAGCGAATAGCCCTCACTGGTCCTGAGCGGGCCCACAGGTTAGTCAGTAACAGGGACACACTACAAATACAGTTGAACTTCCCAAGTACGAATGGGAACGAAAAAAATGTCCTGACAAACGGTAGCAACCATACTGGAAAAAAGAAACTATCAATGCTAAATAAATGCAGACTCAGCACCTGCAACAAGTGCTTGACGTTGATATTGTCAGAATAAAGTCCCGACATGATGCACTTAATAATAAAGTGGGTGGTATAGCTCGGTTGGTAGAGTGGCCGTGCCAGCAACTTGAGGGTTCCAGGTTCGATCCCGCCGTTGTGTCCTTGGGCAAGACACTTTACCCACCTGCTCCCAGTGCCATCCACACTGGTTTAAATGTACCGGTAACTTACCGGTAGATATTGGGTTTCACTATGTAAAAGCGCTTTGAGTCACTAGAGAAAAGCGCTATATAAATATAATTCACTTCACTATAATACTGTTTTACCAACCTTAAAAGGCAACTGAACTTTTTGCCTAAACCTCCTAAATACTATGTAAGGCAATACCACATGTTATTCTTTTTTTATGCATTCTCATTTGTAATACACAAGTACCAGGTGGCTACCAATGCAGCTAATAGAAGTACTCTATTGCACCCATAAAGCCCCCTAAAAAAACATCCAAAAACTGCTAACAACACTCTTTACATCTCGTAACCTGAATATTAACCAAGTATTAGCAATATTGTTATTATAAGCGCTAAAGCAGATAAACTACTTTTAGTGGCGCCGTGGTCACAGAAAGCTAACTAGCTTATGCTGCTGTATTGAAATACTGAGCTGCAGCTGCATCCCCTTTGAGCTGGTGAAAGTTAAGTCTAGATTTTAAATCAAGCCTCTCACCTGGATAGTAGAAGAAGGTGGCCATAAGCCGAGAAGTTGGTAAACTCCTTCCATCCATCCATCTTCATCCGCTTATCCGAGGTTGGGTCGCGGGGGCAGCAGCCTAAGCAGGGAAGCCCAGACTTCCCTCTCCCCAGCAATTTCGTCCAGCTCCTCCCGGGGGATCCCAAGGCGTTCCCAGGCCAGCCGGGAGACATAGTCTTCCCAACGTGTCCTGGGTCTTCCCCGTGGCCTCCTACCGGTCGGACGTGCCCTAAACATCTCCCTAGGGAGGCGTTCGGGTGGCATCCTGACCAGATGCCCGAACCACCTCATCTGGCTCCTCTCGATGTGGAGAAGCAGCGGCTTTACTTTGAGCTCCTCCCGGATGATAGAGCTTCTCACCCTATCTCTAAGGTAGAGCCCCGCCACCTGGCGGAGGAAACTAATTCCGGCCGCTTGTACCTGTGATCTTGTCCTTTCGGTCGTAACCCAAAGCTCATGACCATAGATGAGGATGGGAACGTAGATCGACCGGTAAATTGAGAGCTTTGCCTTCCGGCTCTCCTCCTTCTTCACCACAACGGATCGATACAGCGTCCGCATTACTGTAGACGCCGCACCGATCCGCCTGTCGATCTCACTATCCACTCTTCCCTCACTCGTGAACAAGACTCCGAGGTACTTGAACTCCTCCACTTGGGGCAGGGTCTCCTCCGCAACCTTGAAATCAAACTTGGAAATAAATAATCAAATGTACAGTATATACATGTTCTTATGCTTTCTGAGCTCACTATGTTCACTGCTCGCTGAAAAAATTTACGGTAAACGTCCCATCAGTCGGCATCCCAGTGAAAGCAGATATTGTACAGTAAGTGATTGTTTTATGATGTTCGTAGTTTGTATTTTTTGTAGCAATACTGCTACGGGATGTTTATAGTGTTTCACTAAAGCTAGATCTGTTTAGCACACAGCTTCTAAACTTGAGCCTTGTCCTCTTTTTATTTAGGCTCAAAAATATAATGTTATGGATCATCATTTGTCCCAAAGTAATCTTTGTTGTTTCTCATTAAGTCTCCCATAAGTAGTAGTGTTGTTGTTGTTGTTGAAGGGAAACGCGTTGCGATGCGTCTGTGAAAGTAATCTACTTAAAATTACCAACATATGTAAATATTACATGTTATTATGAATGTGCCTGTTATTACATTACATATATACTTACAGCATGTACCGTATTTTTCGGAGTATAAGTCGCACCTGCCGAAAATGCATAATAAAGAAGAAAAAAACATATATAAATCGCACTGGGGCCCGGCCAAACTATGAAAACAACACTGCGACTTATAGTCCGAAAAATACGGTATATAAATGTTAATTTAGGTTTTTTAGAGCGCTTTATATGCGGAATAGAGCGACTTCCTTTGGCTCCATTGTTAGCTGACTTTTGCTAACGTTATCCATGAGTTAGAATACATGAAAAAAGAAAAATGTGTGCCCGTCTCACATAAAAGTTGTGAATGAAAGGCAACATTAATAAAAAAAAAAGTGCAGTTGCTCTTTAATGCCGCACACACATTTCGCCGTAGCTCTCAACAGTCACCACAACAGCAACACATCCTCATTATCCACCAATCCTGGTCACAGTGAGTGTGGGGCGTTCATGAACCCCAGAAGTTTGAACATAAACATTACAACGCAAGTAGGTGGTGTATTGCACATTCTCTGTGTTTTGTATAGCTGATTGTTTTGCTGCAATTATGTTAAATTTTGTAAATTTGTTGTGGACTCTATTTCATATTGTTGAATTTTTTTCTTTGTTATTTTAACAGTATGACTGAAATATTTAGTGTGTTGAGGTGGCGACTTGTCCAGGTCCGCCCATGTGAAGCTGGGATAGGCTCCAGGACCCTCCGCGACCCCATAAGGGACAAGCGGTAGAAAATGGATGGATGGATGGACTTTTAATGTCACAAAATTCTGTGAATATAAAAAGGCATCATTTCAGGAAAACATTTTTATGTTTTTTAGTATCTGTTAAAGCAGTGTTTTTCAACCACTGTGCCGTGGCACACCAGTGTGCCGTGAGATACAGTCTGGTGTGCCGTGGGAGATTATCTAATTTCACCTATTTGGGTTAAAAATATTTTTTGCGAACCAGTAATTATAGTCTGCAAATGTGTTGTTGTTGAGTGTCGGTGCTGTCTAGAGCTCGGCAGAGTAACCGTGTAATACTCTTCCATATCAGTAGGTGGCAGCAGGTAGCTAATTGCTTTGTAGATGTCGGAAACAGTGGGAGGCAGCGTGAAGGTAAAAAGGTATCTATAGCTTAAACCAAAAATAAACAAAAGGTGAGTACCCCTAAGAAAAGGCATTGAAGCTTAGGGAAGGCTATGCAGAACGAAACTAAAACTGAACTGGCTACAAAGTAAACAAAAACAGAATGCTGGACGACAGCAAAGTGTGGAGCAAAGACGGCGTCCACAAAGTACATCCGAACATGACATGACAATCAACAATGTCCCCACAAAGAAGGATAAAAACAACTGAAATATTCTTGATTGCTAAAACAAAGTAGATGCGGGAAATATCGCTCAAAGGAAGACATGAAACTGCTACAGGAAAACACCAGAAAAAGATAAAAAGCCACCAAAATAGGAGCGCAAAACAAGAACTAAAACACTACACACAGGAAAACAGCAAAAAAGTCAAAATAAGTCAGGGTGTGATGTGACAGGTGGTGACAGTACACCTACTTTGAGACAAGAGCTATATTAATGCATGCTTGGTTATGGTTTAAAGTCATATCCAACAATTGTGATAACGACTTTTTACTGTCAACTGAGTTTAGCTTTTTTAATGATTTCTGCTGGTGGTGTGTCTCCGGATTTTTTCAACACAAAAAATGTGCCTTGGCTCAAAAAAGGTTGAAACACACTGGGTTAAAGCACCATTTAAGCACCGGCACATTTTCAAATCTTCCAGTTTTTTAACAGTATCAATTCAATTTAAATAATACCCATCCCCATTTCCAAACTGTTAGCTTTGAAGTCGCACAATTTGAGTTTCAATCAAAACAAAAGTTTGATCCGTAATCATTTGTGATGTCACGTGAAACGCAAAAAAAAAGTGAAGCAATGATAAAACCTGAGATGAATTCAATGTGTTTTTCTTTTTCATTGTGTTTTGCAACATAGATAAACAGTACATTGTCATTATTAAAAATGTGAAGCGACTCACCTCCTAGCTACAAGCAGTAATCTTCCGTCTGCACGTATGCCACCAAGTCAGTACGTGTATGTCACGCGTCATCAAAGTTAGTGCATCACGAAAGTAAGCTGTGGATACTTATGTACATGTGTTTCTTAGTTTTTTATTTTAAATAAATTAGCAAAAATTTCAAAGAACAACTTTTTCACATTGTCACTATGAGGTATTGTGTGTAGAATTGTGAGGACAAAATTACTTTATTCCATTTTGGAATGACTTAACAAAGTGTGGAAACATTTAAGCGCTGTGAATACTTTCCAGATGCACTGTGTCACACTTCTCTCCTTTTAATGTCGTCCTATTATCCTGGGGTTATTTTTTTTTTTTTACACAATTGCTGTCAGCTCTACTTCACTGTGTTTCTAGTTATGTTTAATGCTTTTGTTTTGTGCTTCCACAGAGACCAGCCCAAGGCTAAAAGTAAAAGTATCCTGAAAGTACCCACCTCGACAAAGCAGTAAAACCCTGTGTCAGAGTCAGAAATCACCTCTTGGCTTAGTTGCGTTGGTCATTGTCCATCTTTAGTTTTAAGTCAGAGTTGCACAAATGGTTAAGGGGAATATGAAAGTCAGGAAATGGACTTAAAACATTTGTCAGGAGTTTAATTACTGATAGGGTGCTGCACATGCTTACAATAAATTATCCAGACATAAGTGCAAGCTGAAGACCTTAGCATGGATAATAGTTTTGTCAGAACTAGACAGCTGCATGTTTAAGTAGTTTACTTGTCTACTGGTCCAACAAGGATGCACTATGAAGGTGGAATAGAGATGAGAAAATATGTGAATCTCATAGTTGCATTACGCATTAATTTGTGTTTACTGTTTAGCGATTCACTAAAGCACTTAGACCACATCAACTATTACCAGATTTTATTTTGTCAAGCACCTAAAATGTCTTGTATCTGCTGTAATCTTTGTAAAAAGAAACTAATTATTTCCCTTTTTTATCGTTCATCCGAGCTCAGTGCTTGCGGAGCACGAACTCTATTGGCAGCAGTTGTTGTTGCTGTATATTTTTCATATACATCGTCAAATAAAAATTTATAAACTAAGGTGGTATTTGTGTCGTTTATCACAGTAGGTGACTTGTTTGTAGCTTTCTGTAGGCGCACAGGTACTCATTTTTTGGATGTAAACACTTGGTTTGATACCCTACAGCAGTGGTTCTTAACCTGGGTTCGATCGAACCCTAGGGGTTCGGTGAGTCTGTTTTAGGGGTTCGGCAGAGCCTCCGCCGCGGAGGCCAAGAGACACCCGACTCATCGTGTAAACAAAAACTTCTCCCTGTCGGCGTATTATGGATACCCCCAAACAATGTTCCCTCTAATTTTCCAAATCTGTGAGCAAACGCAAAAACTCTTTGAGCATTCAGTG
Source organism: Nerophis lumbriciformis (assembly GCF_033978685.3). Taxonomy (NCBI): domain Eukaryota; kingdom Metazoa; phylum Chordata; class Actinopteri; order Syngnathiformes; family Syngnathidae; genus Nerophis; species Nerophis lumbriciformis. Next base: position 25,781,907 of record NC_084564.2, read on the forward strand.
GAGCACATGTGACAACATCAGACGTGCACATACACTGTGGTCACACCTGTCCCAAACCTGACTAAATAACAAGTTCAATGTTTTATTATTGTAATCAAATGACAGCAGTCATTTCCATGACATTATTTTCTAATATAAGTGTTTTGGCCCACTTACAATGACTATAACATTGTTTTTCATGAGATGTGTACTAGTATTATATGTCTGGGTGGGGGTCCTGCTTTGGAAATAATGTGTACCCCTTTCAGATACCGCATTTAGTTCCCACTAAAACATTCACATGTTGCACAATGAGATGTAAACATGGGTTCCTGTGTACTTTCTTGTTACTTTCTGTTCGTAAAATATATCTGTGTTAGTATTTCTTTAATATAATATCATTTTATGCTTACGATTCAGGTTCGGTGAATGCGCATATGAAACCGGTGGGGTTCCGTACCTCCAACAAGGTTAAGAACCACTGCCCTACACAGCTGCTTATATACTAGTTCGGTCATTCCCAAACAGTCGTACGCAATCTCCATATGGTCTTACGCCAAAGAATCACTTAAATATTTAAACAGTGTTACTGTTCAAACTGAGTGTAATGTTCAATTAGGTCGGCAGTCAGCAACCCACGGCTCTTCAGCGCCGCCATAGTGGCTCCATGGAGCTTTTTCAAAAATGTATGAAAATGGAAAAAGATGAGGTATAAAATATATTTTTTGATTCAATATGGTTTCTGTAGGACAAACATGACACAAATCTTCCTAATTGTTAGAAATCCCGCGGTTTATATGAATCATGCTTCACTGATGAGAGTATTTGGCAAGTGCCGTTTTGTCCTACTAATTTCACGGTCCTTGAACTAACCATAGTTTGTTTACATGTACAACTTTCTCCGATGCTGCCACAGAAAGACGTATTTTATGCCACGCCTTCTTTGTCTCATTTTGTCCACCAAACTTTTTTCTGTGCGTGAATGCGCAAATGTGAGCTTTGTTGATATTATTGACTTGTGTGGAGTGCTAATCAGGCATATTTGGTCACTGCATGACTGCAAGATAATCAATGCTAACATGCTATTTAGGCTAGCTGTGTGTACATATTGCATCATTATGCCTTGTTTGTAAGTATATTTGAGATTATTTAATTTATTTTCCTTATGTCCTCTGTGTATTTAATTTATATTTGCATGTCTCATGACACATTATCTGTATGTAATATTGGCTGAATTTCTCATAGTTTGTGTGCCATGTTGTTCCAGACGTTACCCAGCTTGCATAGATTGTAATAAATTCATTAGAAGACAGCCTGCCGTTTCCTTAAACTTGGACACACACATTTTCGTATTTTTAAATTAATTATTTCCAGGAGTTATGTCAGCCTCGGAGAAGCCTTCGTTTTACTAATGTTTTCCAATGTTGTAAAAATGTGTAGAATACATTTTACATTTCAACACTTCTGTCAGCAAAGATTTGCGTCAGCCTGCGACACAATCATTTTGATAGTAGGCTATTATGGCTAATATAGACTCACATCATGTGTTGTCTTCATTATAACACTTATATAAGATTTTTAAAGTCATTTTGATAGTAGCTAATATAGACACTTCATCATAACGCTTATATGACTTAATTTTGTGTGGCTCCACAGATTTTTCTTGGTCCAATATGGCTCTTTCAACATTGTGGGTTGCTGACCCCTGAATTAGGTTAATTGGGTCTTCAAATAATTATGCCATTTTTTATTCTTACTGCCAGACCTGTGTGTTTATTTCCGTAGCCGACGGTATTATCTAGAACTGTGGCCTTCCTCAGGTGACAACCTCTGAGGAAGGCTACAGCTGTAGCTGAAACCATCAGGTATGGAAATCAACACACAGGTCTGGCTGTAAGAATAAACAATTGCATGTGTAATATTAGTTGCCAAAATAATAAATATACTTGTTAAACGCATCTGCCCTGTTTTTAATGAATATGTAGGCCTACTACACTACTGCATTTTAATGTTGGTCATGGTCGTACTTCAAGAGCCAATTTTTTCCTGAGGTGGTACTTGCGGAAAATAGTTTAAGAACCATTGTTGTAGTTTATAGAATATTACTGAGGACACTTGTGCATTTTAGCATATATAATTATGATGCAGATTAATTGAAAACATTTCTACAAAAAACGTTTTATTAACAGTCCATTGCAAAAGTAAACATCCCACCAGTGGCACCATCTACTGGTCGTATTTGACGGCTATTTACAAAGATGCTTGCTCCTTGCTCACACACAAAAAGATCACAATGGACTCCGACTACATGATTCCCGGAGGTTGTCCTTTGCCCGCAATCTTTTTGGAACACTCCAGCAGAGCGTTATGGATGTCCTTCGCACACGAGATCTGAGACTTGATCATGCCGAGGTACTGGCCATAAGACATGGACTCGGTCTGCACCGTGTCCGGTTTGGTGGCAGTCGGGACCAAGTTGGGGGAATGCTTGGCGCTGTCGATGCTCTGGGAGAGGCACTCGTACGCGAGCCGCTGCGGAAATGACGGAGGAATACTTGTTAGTACATCATGTTAGCATTGTTGCTTCAATTGCTTGTGATGTTTCTTTTTCCAAAAGGTGAAGGAGAAAATAGTTAACAGGTGGAGTGAGGCTACAAAATTTAGGTAAACGTGTTTTTGTACAAAAGCCAAAACCAGTGAAGTTGGCATGTTTTGTAAATAAAAACAGAATACAATGATTTGCAAATATGTTTCTACATATATTCAATTGAATAGACTGTAAAGACAAGATATTTAATGTTCCAACTGAGAAACTTTATTTTTTTTTGCAAATAATCACTAACTTAGAATTTAATGTCACAACACATTGCAAAAAAGTTGGCACAGGGGCATTTTTACCACTGTTAAATGGCCTTTCCTTTTAACAACACTCAGTAAACGTTTGGGAACATGAGGAGAGACATTGTTTAAGCTTTTCAGGTGGAATTATTTCCCATTCTTGCTTGATGTACAGCTTAAGTTGTTCAATAGTCCAGGGCCAGTCTAGTACCTGCACTCTTTTACTATGAAGCCACGCTGTTGCAACACGTAGCTTGGCATATTCTTGCTGAAATAAGCAGGGGCGCCCAAGACAATGTTGCTTGGATGGCAACATATGTTGCTCCAAAACCTGTATGTACCTTTCAGCATTAATGGTGCCTTCAAAGATTTGTAAGTTACCCATGCCTTGGGCACTAATACACCCCCATACCATCACAGATGCTGGCTTTTCAACTTTACGCCTAGAACAATCCGGATGGTTCTTTTCCAAAAACAATTTGAAATGTGGAATCGTCAGACCACAGAACACTTTTCCACTTTGCCGAGCAAAGCCAGCGGCGTTTCTGGGTGTTGTTTATAAATGGCTTTCGCTTTGCATAGCAGAGTTTTAACTTGCACTTACAGATGTAGCGACCAACTGTATTTACTGACAGTGGTTTTCTGAAGAGTTCCTGAGCCCATGTGGTGATATCCTTTCCACACTGATGTCGTTTTTTTATGCAATACTGCATGAGGGATTGAAGGTCACAGGCATTCAATGTTACGTGCAGTGATTTCTCCAGATTCTCTGAACCTTTTGATGGTATTACAGACCGCAGATGGTGAAATCCCTAAATTCCTTGCAATAGCTGGTTGAGAAATGTTGTTCTTAAACTGTTGGACAATTTGCTCACGCATTTGTTCACAAAGTGGTGACCCTCACCCCATTTTTGTTTGTGGAATGACTGAGCATTTCACAGAAGCTGCTTTTATACCCAATCATGGCACCCACCTGTTCCCAATTAGTCTGTTCACCTGTGGGATGTTCCAAATAAGTGTTTGATGAGCATTCCTCAACTTTCTCAGTCTTTTTTCCACTTGTGCCAGCTTTTGTGAAACATGTTGCAGGCATCATATTCCAAATGAGCTAATACTTACAAAAAAATAAGTTTTCCATTTCGAACATTAAATATCTTGTATTTGCAGTCTATTCAATTGAATATAGGTTGAAAAGGATTAGAAAATCATTGTTTTTATTTACCATTTACACAACGTGCCAACTTCACTGGTTTTGGGGTTTGTAGTTAACAAAATAAAATCACTTCGCATGATGCAGCACACTTTATAAACTACAACTGCATTTGCATCTAGCATCCAATAGGAGTCACTATAACTCTATAACTGCACAGCGATTACAGTACTGTAATGAGAGCCCATTGAATGTGCATCAGATCTCACCAAACACAGTTCCAGTTGGTCGCAAAGAGCATAAAATTCCTCCAGGCTTTTGTCAAAACGCGGAACAGTGGCGTCGCTACTTTTACTAAAAGACAAAGAAAGTGTGAAGAATTAGACCCTGACGACATAGCATGAATGACAAAGACTGTCACTCCCGACCGGTTCCGTAAAACCCGATGGGTCCACGCATGCGCAAAGACAACGTCACTTTCGAGAAATATTTCACATTGGAGCGTCTGCGACGTCACGAGCTGTGATATTTGAATGTTATATCAATGTTTTGTATTATTAATATGTATATGTATATAATATTACAAATATAATACATAGTAGTAAAGAAGAATAAGAATATAAAAATGAACAAAGGCTAGATTGCAATAAATGCAATGACACTTACCATATAAAGAGAGTATAAAGAGAGTATGGCCAAACAAACAACAGGCGCCATGACTGCTACCAAGGGCGGGTGCAGCTGTGCCTAGATGCATGCAATTGCTGTCGTTTTGACGAAATAAAGAAAAATAACAAGTCTATATATAGTTCTAAACAAACTTCAGCTAATGAACTTACAATAAAACATGCTTCTATTCAAGGAAGTATAATTTTGCGACCGTATTTGTTGCACTGCGACATTCCTGCTGTGTTTCGTGACCAGCAGGCAGTCTTAACACGCACTAACGGCACAATTAACGTACAAAAATACACAGAACAACCGGAAAAAAACCTGTATTACCCTCATTTTTGCCAAAATCTTCAATAGCTTTGGACCAACAATCTCGGAGAAATTGTGACTTTTGTGCAAAGTATGTAAACTGTTGTTGCTGCCTCCGATGTATTTGTAATCACTGCACGTACCACTCATGATGTACTATAACAACTGATATTTCTTTTTGTAACATGCGAAGTGAATAAGTGTACTTCTGGAGTTATTTCCCATTATTTCTGCACAATAACTCAGATATGGTAACACTGGCAAGCAGTCGAGAATATGGAGTGATTTTTGGATTGCTCTATTCATTGTTGACGGGGCGGTATAGCTCGGTTGGTAGAGCAGCCGTGCCAGCAACTTGAGGGTTCCAGGTTCGATCCCCGCTTCCGCCATCCTAGTCACTGCCGTTGTGTCCTTGGGCAAGACACTTTACCCACCTGCTCCCAGTGCTACCCACACTGGTTTAAATGTAATTTAGATATTGGGTTTCACAATGTAAAGCGCTTTGAGTCACTTGAGAAAAAGCGCTATATAAATGTAATTCACTTCACATATTTATTGCCACTTTATGTTGTATATTTTTTATAAGATTTCCTCTCATCTTTTATTGCACCCAAAATTTGGTTTATTTTACTCCTTCAATTTCCATCTACTTTTGTGTTTGCTTTTCATTTTTACTATTACCGAATTGCAACATTTAAGTTTTACTGAGATTCAAATATAGTCTGTTTGTCAAAGCATAACCTTAATGTATTAATTAATTTTGTTATTATTTGGATTAGCTTCTGTGTGTTCTCTCCTGAACAAAAAGCAGACGTTATGTTGTGCGTTTACCTCGCAGAAGACGCTGTAGTGTTGATGGCGAACCTTCTATTCCCATACTTGTCTCCTTTCCGATGTAAAAGCTTTCCACAATGCTCGCAGGTGGATCGGTGCTGCACAACTAGGCAATTTCAACACGTCGAAAAACTAATAAAGTCGCTGCAAACACATAGCATCAGCTAAAAGTTGGTAGCAATCATGGCACCCTATAGACACGTGAGTGCCTTTTGACCAATCATTGAGGAGATCACCTAAAACCGAGTTGACCATACTTTGTTTATACAAGACTGTGCTATAGCGCAATTTTTTTTTTACCCTCTTAGAGGCCCAAGCTGTTTGTTTACATGCTTTCTTTTGTTTCTCTTTGCTATTTGGGCTTATTGGACCATAATTAGAATAAAAACTAAGAATCATCTTTTGATATGATGTACTTAGTCCGTACTTCATGTTTAGTGACATGCTAAATCTTATTTATACACTTTTTTTTTCCAAATTCCATTGTATGTTATACTCTTCTGACACCACCAGATGGCAGTATAAGTATCCTCCTAAGCGGCCATAAGACCCCAATTCAGTAGTGTACACAATTTTGGAAATAAGAGCTAAAAGGTGCTGTCCACGCATGTGGCCACTAAGCCTTTAGAGGTTTTAATATTGACTTAAAAAAAAAAAAAAAAACTCAAATCTTTATGTGGCCTAACAAAAAAGTAGAATTTTAAATTGTCAGTATTGTGAATTGATGTGTTTGATGTAAAAAGAAAGAAAACAAAGACGGATTTATTTGCCATTTAAGGCTGCTGAGCACATCGTTCGGGTTTTTCTACGGTTTCAAAATAAATACCGTATTCTTAATTAACAGTAGTTTTGTTTTAATATGTGTACGACATTGTTATTAGAATAAAGATGACAAAAACCATGGTAACAGTGGACGAACATAATTGCCTTAGAAATAAATTGACAAGAAGTGACGTAGTCTTCGCGCATGCGTGGACTGATCGGGTCGTTCGGCACCAGCCGGGTAGTGAGAAATACAAATAATACTTACACTCCGTTATCTATTGTTGTGTTGTGAGCTAAATTGAGGGACGCGATCTTCATCAAGTTCTGGAAAAAAAACAAAAAAACAATACATACTTTGTTCAACTTGATCTGTTGTTACGCCTTGTTTACCGATGTACCTGCAGGCTTTCTTTCAGCTGAGGAATGAGCATTTTAAATCGGTGAACCGGATCGAAATCTTGCTGTTGACTCAACTGGAGCTGCTGTTGTTGTAAAGACGCAGACTGGCAGCTGGAGCCGACTGGCTGAAGCTGCTGGGAAGCCATCTTAGACTACACAACCGGAAACACAAGTCGGTAGCTATTTTTAACACCAAAATAAAAGCCGACATAAATACACAGATTTAATAACTGTAAATATCCAAATTGAAACAAAAATTATAATTGTGATTCTTCTCCAATTAGTAGTAGTAATTTTAAATAATTGACATGGTTTGGTAAAATATTAATTTCATTTTTAAGCTTTTGAATACCAAAATGACGTAAAACATTATACTTCGGAGTCCATTATAAATTCAGATTTTCCATGACATAGTTTCTTGACTACGTTTTTTTAATCAATTAATGCCCTTTTTCCAAATTCATGCCGTTCAACCCATATTTCGTTTGAATGCAGCAGGAAGAAGAGGGCGCCCCTCATTTAGGTGGGCCAGAAACCCCGTAGATTATAGTCAGGCACAACAGCACTGCAGTATCCAAAATGGCTGGAGCCGATGGAGACGATTCTCTCTACCCTATCGCGGTTCTCATCGATGAACTGCGGAATGAGGATGTTCAGGTAGGAACGACGAGTTTATTTGACGTGTCCATCTTTTTATCCGAGTCTCTTGTTTCTTAGCCGGCAGCTGCTAGATAGTTTGCTAACAGCTACGCTAACGTTCCCGACCAGGCCTTATTCTACTAGAGACGCACCCATCTCTTATCTGCTCGTTTTCTTCTAATTAACTTGGTTTAATGCCAGTGATGATCCAGGTTCACTTTTAAAATATTTGTAACGGGTCTACATTAATAGTTAAGATTGAATTGTGCGCTCGAGTCATAGAGCTAATCCAATGTGTTTATCATAGCTAGCATGACAGCAGCTTTGCCTTCAAGCCCGCCGATTTTGCCGTGTGTTCTCTCTATGTTATGATTTGTTCTCAAATCTATTAAAGTAATAACATTTTTTACTATAATATGTATGCGTCACTTATTGTCATTTGTGTCTCCAGGTGACCGGTACCACTCGGCTTTTACAATGACAACAAACGGGCTCTATCTAGCGTACTCTGCACATTAGGTGTTCTCAAACTCATTATATTGGAACGTCCAGCCATCCATTCATTTCCTACCGCTTGTCCCTACCGGCCTAATCCGAATTTCTGCAATGTTTTACCATAACAAGACGTCTAACTTGTAAGCGACAAGCGAACACGTTTTTTCCTATAAATTACAATCAGTGCTGGGAGTGTAACGATTCGATTCAGAATGTGTGGTTGCTGCTACGATTCGGAGACGATATTTAAAAACGAAACTATTCAATGAGTTGAATTAATTCACCCATATTTTGTATTTTAATCGTTTCTGATGAAATTACTTTTCCTTGGCAGCCAGTTTTTTGTGTTGTTGCTTCCATGTTGTTGTCTTCCGGAAGTCAGTGAGTCGCCGTTCTGTTGCATCCTTTATGGCTTAAAGTTGAGTTGTAACTTTATATTATTGCAGGGTTTCCCCTTAATGTGGGATACCGCCACGGCATTTTTTTTATTACTTCCACACCTTGAAAATACGTTTGTTTTGTTTTTTCACTTGACAACAAATTTAAGTAATGATATCCGTCTATCTCTGTTGGCCCTGCAACGAGGTGGCAACTTGTCCAGGATGTACCTCGCCTTCCGCCCGAATGAATGAATCAATCAAAGTTTATTTATATAGCCCTAAATCACAAGTGTCTCAAAGGGCTACACAAGCCACAACAACATCCTCGACTCAGATCCCACATCAGTGCAAGAAAAAAACTCAACCCAATGGGATACAATGAGAAACCTTGGAAGGGACCGCAGATGTGGGGGCCCCCCTGGGCGAGCGGTGCAATGGACTTTGCGTGGATCTAGTTAATAGTGTGAGTCCAGTCCATAGTGGATCTAGTTATTAGGGTGAGAGTCCAGTCCATAGTGGATCTAGTTAATAGGGTGAGAGTCCAGTCCATAGTGGAGCTACCGTGTTTTTCGGACTATAAGTCGCTCTAGAGTATACGTCGCACCGGCCGAAAATGCACAATAAAGAAGGAAAAAAATACCATACGTCGCACTGGAGTATAAGTCGTATTATTGGGGGAAATTTATTTGATAAAACCCAACACCAAGAATAGACATTTGAAAGGCAATTTAAAATAAATAAAGAATAGTGAACAACAGGCTGACTAAGTGTACGTTATATGACTCATAAATAACCAACTGAGAACGTGCCTGGTATGTTAACGCAACACATCATGGCAAGAGTCATTCAAATAACTATAACATATAGAACATGCTATACGTTTACCAAACAATATGTCACTCCCGATCGCTAAATCCGATGAAATCTTCCTCCCAGGTGTCGCCTCTGGTATGTCCTTTCTTTCTGCTGCTCGATCGCTGTTCTCTGCTGCATATTTCACTACGTCCAGCTTGTAATCTGCAGTATATTATTTCCTTTTCGGTGCCATTTTTGTTCAGTCCTTCTCAATTTTTATACGTTACCGCCAATGTTGATGTGATCCATTTTAATAGCTACGCCAGTAGCATATAGCAGTTAGCATCCCATGACCCACAATGCACTTCTGCCATGACCCTCCCCCGCCGAATTCTTAGTGGTTGACGTGTGAGTGACGATTGCTGCCATTTGCTTCGTCTCTTACGCGAATGAGATACATAATATTATTTGATATTTTACGGTAATGTGTTAATAATTTCACACAAGTCGCTCCGGAGTATGTCGCACCCACGGCCAAACTATGAAAAAAAACTGCGACTTATAATTCGAAAAATACGGTAGTTAATAGTGTGAGAGTCCAGTCCATAGTGGATTTAGTTAATCGTGTGATAGTCCAGTCCATAGTGGGGCCAGCAGGAGATCATCTTGAGTGGAGACAAGTCAGCAGCGCAGAGACGCCCCCAACTGATGCACAGATGAGTGGTCCACCCCGGGTATCTGTCGTCACCTAATAACCTCTCCACGCAGGAGAGGGAGGCAGAGCAGAAAAGGCTATTTAAAGGCTAGTGTATACAAATTAGTTTTAAGATGGGACTTAAATGCTTCTACTGAGGTAGCATCTCTAACTGTTACCGGGAGGACATTCCAGAGTACTGGAGCCCGAATAGAAAACGCTCTATAGCCTGCCGACTTAAAAAAAAAAATTAATTGGATAGGCTCCATGACCCCCACGACCCAGAGAGGGACAAACAGTAGAAAATGAATGGATAATACGCTGTAGACCCCAGAAGATATTACAAAAGGCCGCCGCTATTTTTAACTATTATTACCAATCGTATGATAACAAATGGCACAATTCCAACAGGTTTTACCTCTCGTGTACACACTTTGGTATGTCCCTGACTAAAGAGGCTAGCTCCTCCTTAATATTTGTACATTTTGTAGATTGCTGTCCGCGGGTATAGCTGCAATATATATAAAAATTACGTCCACATTGCAGACATACTGACAATGCTCCAGACAGTCACAAGGCCGTACGTTTTGTTTACATCCGCGGTTTTTAGTGATCAAAGTCTTTTTTCGTTGGTCAAGTTTTCGGTACATTACTTGTCAACAGTGCGCAAGTATTAAACTATATATTATATATATTTTTTGTATATTTGAAGATGCCATGGTGACCACGCCCCCATCGCCACACACCCTGTATTGTGCTGTTTGTCTTTGTCGTGGCTTTTGCCATCGGGCTTTAGCCGAGAGGTTTGGTTTTGTAATTAATGATATTGTCTTGTGGCGTTTGCATTTGTTATGACCTTTCCCGATCACCTCGTATCTGCCATTTTTTTGGTTTGATGACACCACAGATGGAAAAATAATCAGTGCAAAAGTGACACTGAGTAATTACCGTATTGACTGAAATCTAAGAAGACCACTTTCCGAAAAAAAATTGTTTTAGGACGAGTAGGGCTCGGCGATATGGCCTTTATTAATCTCTATTTTTAGGCCATCTCACGATACATGATATATATCTCGATATTTTGACATAGCCTTGATGCGAATAATCACAGCAGTATGATGATTCTATGTGTCTACATTAATACATTCTTGTTCATACTGCATTAATATATGCTAATTTAAAATTTTCATGCAGAGAGGGAAATCACAACTAAATCAATTTACCAAAACTGTATTTATTAAACAGTTATTAAGCAGTGGCACAAACATTCATGTATGATGTTGCACGCGTGACAGTATGTGACGTATGTAAGAAGGTGCGTTTGTTTTATCTCTCTGTGAGAAGCAGAGACAAGAGAGAGTGAGAAAAGCCTGTAGTATAATGCCCGCAGCTAAAAGCAACTGCGTGAGAACGTATACTTGAATACTCACGATATAGTCATTTTCTACATCGCACAGAGACAAACCCATGATATGTCAAGCATATTTGATATATCGCCCAGCCCTAAGGACGAGATTAATCATATATTTTCTTCAATATCATTGAAATACCGTACTAACTTGCGTAATGCATTAAAAGGCGGTACTCTTTGGTAATCAGCATTGTCTAATACATTTTACTTCCTTAATATAAGAACACTAGGGTTTTTTTATTTCTTCTATCCAGGTGCACAACACAAAGCAGATGGAGGCCAAAAGTACTACTGTGCCCAATTGCTATTAGTTTTTTTGGAATTCTCTCATTACAAATAATTTTGGACTGCTTCAAGTGACATCCTCACTCACTCAAACGTCCACTCCATGTAATGTATAGGCGTACCTGTACGCCTGTATATTATACAGGTACGCCTATACGGTGTACCTGTACTGTTGATATGACTATCAAATATTGTCTCATTTATTTTGAATGTCTCTTTCTGTGCAGTTGCGACTGAACAGCATCAAGAAGCTGTCCACTATTGCACTGGCTCTTGGTGTAGAGCGGACTCGTACGGAGCTGCTTCCTTTCCTCACAGGTAAACCATTCACTCCCAATACAATTACCTCTTTTTATGATACAACAGTTATGAGCTTTTAACGGTGGAGCTAAATGTCTTGCACATGATGCTAGTCAGCATGCTATCACATGCTCGGGTTAAACCATTGATCTTTTCCCCTTTAGATACCATTTATGATGAAGATGAAGTCCTCTTGGCCTTGGCTGAGCAGCTGGGCAATTTCACCATGTTGGTGGGAGGCCCAGAGTACGTCCACTGTCTCCTGGTAAGTTTTGTGCCTCTTAGTTTAAAAAAAATCTGTAAAGGAATGGTTGATATGGCCTGAAATGTATATACTGTTATACAGTATTTTGCAGCCTCTTGTGATATGATATATATCATGATATACTATTTAGTATGTAAATGATAACAGAACCATTTCAAAACGGTTTACAAAGGCTCTTGATTTGGTTGTATTATTTTGGCAAAACTATTATTAATTTTCTGTTAATATCTGGTTAGTTTCTGTTGTAACATGGTTTTATCTATATTTCTGGTGGAATGTAAATTAGCACTTATTCTTCTGATGTTTTGGATGTTTTACATTTGATATAGGTAATGCTACACATTTGAGCATCAATCCAATACTAAGTAGTAACAGGGGCAGTATTGGTCATACTATTGTTCATAACTCTCAAAATGGCTCGGTAATCTGTGAGCGTGATACTATTTTGATCATATCTATTTATTCGCAAACTTTAGAAGTCTTTTGTTGTCATAAATCAGATATATACAGTATAATAGCTTCAATATAGAAGCAACTGGTACTTTAAAGCCCTCCTGTGCGCAGGGATTTATTTCCTGACTTTAATAATAACAAAATCGATAAAATATATTTTTGATATCAATCTAATCACCGTAGTACCAACCATACACTGATACAATGCTTTATATCATTGCTGTTGAAATTGATATCGATCCGCCCATCTTTGTTTACGTTCATGAGCTCAAACTTAGCGGTTAGCATATCCTCTTACGGTGTTAAGTTGAGCATGTTTAGCTGTTCCTCGTCCTCCACTGATGATAATACTAGTAAGAAACATACATTTTTTTTGCTGCCATCGAGTCAAGGATTGCTGACTTAAAAGAGGCTTTGCACTGTGGAGGGACTTTACAAACTAGCGAGGATAACAATCAGTGTTTCCGATGTATTAATTTACTTGTGGTGGGCAAAAAATATACAAAAGTTAGTTTTTTGAGATTTTGCAGTGTTCCACAAAACATCGACTGTTTGTTTTAAAATGAAGAGTTTGAGCTGTGTATATTTATGTATTTTCCTTTTGTGCCCATAACACAACACCAGCTTCCCAAAAATGCTGTAAAAACACACATTGTTTTATTTTTGATAATTGTTTTTATAAAAAAAAAAAACTCTTTTGCAATTTTCGCCATTATTAATTCGATACGAGCAAAAAAAAATTACAACTAAAGCACGAAATGTTCCCAGAATCTTTTTAAGGTAACTATCAGAACAGAAGTGCTGTTGAATAACCTAGTGTGACCTTTCCCTGACATACAGCCGCCTCTGGAGAGCCTTGCGACCGTGGAGGAGACGGTTGTCAGGGACAAAGCCGTAGAGTCCCTGCGAAAGATTTCTCAGGAGCACTCACCAGTTGACCTGGAGGTCCATTTTGAGCCTTTGGTCAAGCGCTTGTCCTGCGGTGACTGGTTCACCTCTCGCACGTCTGCATGTGGCCTTTTTAGCGTCTGTTATCCCCGTGTGTCCAGCACAGTCAAGGCTGAGATTCGCCAGTAAGTAAAGTGTTTGGATAGTTTTGCATTCACAGAACCACTTAATCTTGTATCGATACAGGGCTCCTTATCGTGTCATCTGTTTTTCAGGCATTTCCGCACCCTGTGTTCAGATGACACTCCCATGGTCCGTCGTGCTGCAGCATCCAAACTGGGAGAGTTTGCCAGAGTGTTGGAGCTGGACTACGTTAGAAGTGACATCATTGCCCTCTTCACGGCCCTGGCCTCTGATGAGCAGGTACAACCAGCAGAACTCTATCAATATTCTGCTCTTGACATCATCGGCTGAATCATTACTATCCTTTTTTCATCAGGACTCTGTGCGTCTGCTGGCAGTGGAGGCCTGTGTCAGCATCGCCACTTTGCTGCCCCAGGAGGACCTGGAGACCTTGGTAATGCCCACCCTGCGACAGGCTGCAGAGGACAAATCCTGGAGGGTTCGCTACATGGTGGCCGACAAGTTCTCTGAGGTAAACTCTTGTTTGCATGGTCTTCCAGCCTCCTTGACTGAGTTTATTATAGCAAACATTGTCCTATTAACAAAGGGACTATGCAGCATATTGATATTCTTCTGATCAAGTATTTGCATATTCAAAGAAATTGTTCTCAATTGGATGGATGATTATTTATTTTAGCTTCAAAAAGCAGTGGGACCAGAAATCACAAAGAATGACCTGGTGCCAGCTTTCCAGAACCTTCTGAAGGACTGCGAGGCGGAGGTCCGTGCTGCTGCAGCAAACAAAGTGAAAGGTGAGTCCATGAATACACTTTCATAAAAATTTCTCTCTCGTCTGTTACTTGATATTTGTTTTTGATATTAGAATTCTGCGAGAATCTCCCAGAGGACAATCGTGAGCAGATCATCATGACTCACATTCTGCCCTGCGTCAAGGTAAAAAAATACTTCTGTTTCCAGGTAAACTTTAGACTCGTTTCTTCTGAATTGAGTTTAAAGAGCCGTAAAGTATATTTTTATTTTCCCACTTTGTTTATTCCACTCTTAGTGAGGTCAATTGACTGTTGGGAGACACAAAACAAGTCTTTGCAATGTTGGTACTTAAGGATATAATTTATAAATTATTCTCAAATAGCGCTGCTACTATTAAAAGTATATAAGTATAAAAAAGTGTGGCAATTAGGTATGTGACTGACTACTGATTTTGCAAAAATATAAACAGTAACACATTTTATGGTAGGTTTGTAACAGAGACACTATGTTAAAAAGAAATCCAGAAAAACCATATTAAAATGTAGTATGTAAATGATTTTGCATTTGAAATCACATTTGTACTATAATCCCAAAAGAGGGCACTTTAATTTTATGTGCACTAATCTGTGTTCATGATGAAGTTTAAATATTTTGTCGCAGTTAAATTTTTTGCATGTATTATTTCCAAATATTTCAAACAAGAACACAAAAGATGTGAGAACACAAAAGATGTGAAATATTATGGACAGCAATGAAGCATTTACTGACATAAGCATGCTATATTTCAACCAATTTTTTGTTTTCCTCACTTTAAGGGATATTTGTCTGGAAAAAAAATGTCCATGAGTGTACATCCCTGGAAAAATCTCCCTTGATTTTATCATGATTCATATGTGCCTAGCTGTTGTATGGATTTCAAACAGCAGGGGGTGCTATTGTTTAATACATGAAACTGCCTTGAAAAGCAGCATTTCATCGGCATGCTCCAGAGATGTGATTGGTTAGTTTTTTCCTGGAATTCATTTTTGTGAATTGTATGAATCCCATATGCTTGGGATGATAATCAATCCACTATCCCAATTTTTCCTTTAAAAAAAAAAAAAAAAAAGTGTATTTCCCCAATCACATCCCTAATTCTCCCACGTGAAACTAGCTCATTCATTCGGTTTTTAATAGATCAAAATGAGAGTCAAACATACTACTAGGCCTTCGACGATATGGCCTGAAAATTAAATCTCAGCTTTTTTCACCAAAAATTTTATTTAATGCGAGGCTCGAAGTAGTGGGCCAGCGAGCGTCTATTGTCATAGCGTTCTGGGCAGCATTTAGCCTTTCTCGAAAAAAAAATGCCCCATGCTTGCATTGTTTTAGGCCATTCACATCGTGAAAAGGATAAACATTTCTTCAGAGTTCCTCGAGAACTAATAACGTTTGTATTTCCCATTTAAGTATTATCTTGATACTTGTATTTTATCTTGTTTCAGAGTTCTTCAAACACATTTTTGTTATGAGTGTTTCGTAAACCCCCAACTCGGCGAGTCTATTAAAAAAACAACAAATAAAATAAAAACAAGTAAATGTGAGCAAAACCTAAAAGAGTTAAGCAAATGACGACAAGAGAGTTGGAGAAAAGAGAATATTTACGCGAAATGTTCGACGAAGTGAGGAAGATCATAGCCGCACAATGAAGTAAAGTCACTTACTTTATGCTGACCACTTCTAGTAGGACCACAGAACCGTACGTGTGTAACAGTCCATTACATCGTCGACTGGGAATTAAAAAGTGCCTGCCTGCAAATAATTGTTTTAATCTGAATTTGATGTATATTGTATTATTTGCACAGCTATGTTATGTATTTTATGTAAAAATAATATTTTTGTATTTTATTTGTTATGTCATTCTGTGCTACTTAAACAGTTTATTTTGTATGCTGTAAATACCCATCTTGACTAACTGGGTTAATAAAAGTGCCACTGACTGTTTACAGTACAGTCGTCATTCACTTCAATTTCAGTGAATATCACTCAAAAATAAAATATTTTTATATGTATATTTTCACCGAAAAATATATCGAATATAGTTTAAGCAAAAATATATCAAGATATACTTCTTCGACCGTATCGACTAGCCCTACTGTTAAAGACAATGTAAACTTCATTGCACATGTAATATATCACTATTGTGATAACTAAATAGTTTTGCAGCAGCGCACATACGAGCTGTACGGTTTGGATGTTGATGCTTTACTGATCGCTCGGTGTATTGTTCTCCTTTGTCATCATACATGGTATCCTCATACATACCTTGCATAAATGACTCCATCACAAGTTTGTTATTGCGGTCTTCTTCGCCTTGTAAAGAGTTGCGTTTGATTTCCCCCATTTGCTCGATGCTGTTTTAGGTCCTGGAATGAGTTTGTTGTGGTGCTGCATTTTTTTAAACAAACTTTGCAGCGTGCAGTCACTTCTTCTTCCATGCCTGTTGCCGCACATCTAAAACACTGGCAACACTTTTTTTTGGCACAAAGGTCTCGCTCTTGTTAGCATTAACATTAGCCATGTTTTGCTAGGTGTGTTAACCCCGAAGGACGCAAGGGGGTGGGCAAGGGCTACGGAAGCTCATGGGGCCAAAAAGTATGCCAGAGCAAGAGGAGAATTCTTTTATTATTATTATTTAAATAGTCAACAGAAAACTCGAATTTATGAATAAAATTGATACATCGCTCAGGCCTACATACTACTAATTCATTAAAGTTCATATGAATATGTAATATGATAACCCTCCTATTTTACAATACGTGATTTTCTTGTACAAGTCTTTTTGCTGAGCTCATCCTATGTTTGACATCTGTGCAGGAGCTGGTTTCAGACACCAACCAGCATGTCAAATCTGCACTGGCTTTGGTCATCATGGGACTTTCTGCCATCCTGGGCAAGGATAACACAATAGAACATTTACTGCCGCTCTTCCTGGCTCAACTCAAGGATGAGGTAAAGGAAATGCAAGTTTATTTTCCCTTGGATACATTTTTAGTTTTCTGCCGTCTTGATTATTTGTCTAAATGGGACTTTGCTCAGTTTTTTGTTGTATTTCCGTCATTGTCTTTCTGTGAGAATAGAGAGGATTTGACATGTTTATTAACTAAGAATAACAGTAGTAGAGTAGATGTAGGAGTCTTCTCTAGTATTGTGAATCATTACTTTCTCAAATGATTTTCTATATTTGTTTGAAGAGTCATGACTGTCACCGTCAACTCTGCCTTCCTTGGTCCTATTTAAAGTTGGCCCAAGTTCTTCCCAATGCAAGGCAAGACCAACAGTGCCTATTTAGATTACTGTCCAAAGTGACAGCTTTGACGTGCAAATTTAAATCAATCAAGGAGAGGCTCTCCTGAAGGCTGCAGTTTGGAGAATAGTTTGCCGACATTCAATGTTAGATGTTGAATATATATGTTTTGTGTATATTGACAGTCCTGAGCTGCTGAAGCCGTTTCAATGCGTCCATTATATCAAACACAAATAGCTGTTTTTCACACCCGTTAAGCATGTTTTTATTTCCACAGTGCCCTGAGGTGCGCCTCAACATCATCTCCAACCTGGACTGTGTCAATGAGGTCATCGGGATCCGTCAGCTCTCTCAGTCCCTCCTGCCGGCCATTGTAGAGCTGGCTGAGGACGCTAAGTGGAGGGTCCGCCTCGCCATCATCGAGTACATGCCCCTGTTAGCTGGTCAGCTGGTCAGTCATGCAACTGAATCACATGCTCTTGATGATAGAAAATTCAGACAATCAGTTCTGATTTTCTTTGTTAATGTCCGTTTTTTCAGGGAGTGGAATTCTTTGATGAGAAGCTCAACACTCTTTGTATGGCCTGGCTTATCGACCATGGTAATGTGCACTCATGCTTGCTCAAGCTTTGATGGATGATTCTTGCCAGTAAACAATCTTACAAATACACACGGCTGTTACTGGATAAGACAAAAGGGGTTGCTGTTAGGGATGTCCCGATTAACGTTTTTGCCCCTGATCCAATTTTTTTAGCCTCAGATCCGATACTTTTACAATGGACAATAGAACTTACGATATTTTACAGCAAGTAAAGTAAACACAATAATACTTTTCTAAAAGCTTATCTTATTACATTTTAGAATGTGCTTGTTTTTTTGTCAATCAGATGATGTATTACATTTGTGGTATTGAATACTATGATTTTTATCTAACAAATTATAGTGCACAATAATTAAACAAAATCAAAAACTACTATTGGTTCTCATTTTTAAGTCATTTGGGTTTTGCCCTCAAAACCTTCCTTTATACAGAGATTTGCAAACAATAACAAACAACCCAAAAAATATTTTTGTAATAAGAACAAGAATAATAATATCAGGTCACTCTAGTATAATTTACAGTGATATAATACTAGTTATCAACATCTGGATGGTTCACATCTACTTTACATTGAAGCTTTAGCAGTTAGCTTCTTGTGTTGTCCGCTTAGCCGTTCCTTGTCCTCTAGTCTTCTAGTGACTACTTGGAATACACTTTATGTTTTATTTATTTCCGCCACGGTGGTGAGGATTACTATCTTAGAAGTGGCTTCACACTGGATCGGGATTGAGACATCTCATGCTGCTTGTTAAATCACCCTGCAATGTCTGTTGTTGTACAAAAGGGTGACGTCCAACATCTAAGACTCTCTTACCCTGCCCTCTTGTGTTGAAAGCCATTGTTACTTTCCAGCAAGTGTTTTATGTTGGCGCTGTCATCACGCATTACACAAAGCATGTGAATTGTTCGAAAATGTGGAAATCCGTGTTTTTGAACATTAATTTTCGTGTCAAATCATCGGTTCTGTTTTGTTATTATGAAATAACTAAAATATGATCCAAACAAAATTGCCACGGGTACTCTCTGTTCCTCCTGCCCAAATGCTGCACTGAGTTGCAGGACAAGGAGACGATCAGGAACAAGCTCACTAGTTAGCTAACCAGCTAGCTAGCATGTTGTTGCCTCCGTTCGCTGTCCGAGCCACAATGTTGACCGTTATCTACTTTGCTGCTAATCATATTTGGATAATTACAATCCGTACATTATTTCAAACCAGTTGTAGTGCTACAGTATTTTAGCAGCCAGTGAGAAGGTGTATTTTTGACGTGACGGATGGTAAACAGGCAACAACACCGGAAGTATATTACACGAGGGGGCATGGCTAAAGGATAGAGTTGCCAAATGGGAAACGTTTTCTGTGTTCTTTGCATGCATGTTATAGAATTTTACAATACATTTTCAATGATTATAATATTGGTCAATTATCTACTAAAAAATATGTGGTACATTACATGGGACATGTAAGTGTCAAAAAGACAACCAAAAGAGGTTGGTAGTTGAGAATACATCTAATGTAGTCTCTCAGGATAAATTCTCTGATAGGAATAGTCCTCTTTTTTTCCCCCTCAATTTTCCTTTTCTCCAGAAATGGTACTTACATCCCTGATTACATTATTTATTTGGGGAATATAATATAATAATATAAACATTGCTACGTGAAGCGATTTTCCTAGATTGTGTACCAATTGCACTTACGGGTAACTACAGCGTGCACAGTTATGTGAATGAGGCTAGTGTTTATTGGTATCCAGTTGTAGAGTGTGCTCTTTCTGCACTTCTCCAATTAGAGAGATGTTTGAGGACAAAAGGCCAACTGCATTACATCATTGGAATGTGTGTGTGTGGAGTGGTGGGGTAAGGGCTGGGCTACTGTTACATAAGGAAGCACACAGAAACTGTTTCCTCACTCACTTCATATAATCACTAATTGAGACACTGCAATAATCTTTCCTAAATCTTATTTTCTTACATAGTGGTATTAAATCATTGAAGAAGTCTTAATTGCTATTCCCCCCCCAACACACACACACACATTTGGCTGGTCCTTCTGTCGTTTTTACCCACAGTAGACAGCTGGGTTTTGTTTGCTTAAAGCACAAACAGTCTTAGACTGCAGTGCAAAGCAGCTCTGTTAGCACCAAGCTAGAAAACAAGTATTGAACTGTCAATGTAGCCATATGACACCTCTCGTGACTAAAGCTGGAAAAATAAATGATGCAAATATCCTGATTTATCATTGTTTGCTCTTAATTGCTTATCACATTGATGGGTATTTTTCTCTAGTGTACGCCATCCGCGAGGCCGCCACCTGTAACCTGATGAAGCTGGTGGAGAGGTTTGGCGCTGATTGGGCCCAGAACACCATTGTGCCAAAGGTCCTGGGAATGGCCAATGACCCCAATTACCTCCACAGGATGACCACGCTGTTCTGCATCAATGTGAGTCACAAATCCAACCAATCCCTTTTGACTTACCAGACTTTTCCAACTTTTTGAAAGCTTCATACAAAATATATATTTTACATAAGTGTGAGGGCCCACAATAGTGTAGTTGGCTAAAACATAGTCTTGGTGGTGAAATGTATCCAGTGTTTTAGTAAGCCCTACTGTAAAGGGTTGGAATTGGGGGTTAAATCACCAAAATGATTCCCGGGCGCGGCCACCGCTGCTGCCCACTGCTCCCCTCACCTCCCAGGGGGTGATCAAGGGTGATGGGTCAAATGCAGAGAATAATCTCGCCACACCTAGTGTGTGTGTGACAATCATTGGTACTTTAACTTTAACTTTTAACTTTAAACATGGTGTTGGGTGTCGGTAGCTTCAATGCGTGTCTCCGTATCTACATGGTTAACTTCTGAGAGTAGCGTATGTGTTTGCTAGACTGGCAATGTGTTTACTGAGTGACGTCAGTGAGTGGGCGAGTAATGCGAGAGGTAGTGTGCACTGTGCACACTACCAGTTGTGTCCTGCAAAACTAATAATAAAAGGGATTGTCTCAAATTGGCGGCCTCATCATTCTGACCTGAAAGCAGAGCTTGGCAGACCCATTGCCGAGTAAAGTCAGGGGTGTAACCTCCGATGAAAACATCCACCCTGGATGGAACGTCTGCCCTGTGCTCTCAACTCCAGTTCGCATGGGAGCCGAACAGCAGGAAAGGTGTAACAACTACATTGTTACCTGTCACTCTTTTATAACTCCTTGTGCAGATCTAAATTCTTATTTAAATGTTTACCTAAGTGTCAAGCAAAGGTGGTAATACTAATCGCCACATTTGGCGAGGCGTGTTTAAAGCAACATTTTAGCACAAAGCCTCCCTGCTTAAAGCGTCACCTTTATTGTTAGTTTTGAAGCCCCAATACCTCCATATTGTGTTTCACACACCCTCTTTATGAACCAGTAGAATTGCCATTCCACTCCACGATGTAATTGCTTGTATGCGCTGTGTGTGTGCGGTACTGGTATTTTTCAAAAGCAGTATAGTACCGTTTTCAACCTTCTCAATTTATAAAATGTAATATTGAGCCTGCTAATCATTCTGTTATTGAAGACTCGACCAGAACATGTTATAAAATAATTTACCCAATATTTCAGCCCGTCAGAAACCTACTCTTGCAATGCAGCAGCTGTATCCAAGTACCCCATGTTGTACTCTATGAAATTTGGTACACTCATTCAGCAATCAATCGAAGCAACAGAATATAAAACAGTTGTTTTCTAATCACTTTAATCAATTTAATGGTTGCAGCCCATAACACAAATACTCGCAACACTAGCATTACTACACAAGCTACAATGCTAACATTAGTCACTTAATAACTAGGGCAGCATATATAATGGTAGATCGTATCTCCAGACTTTATGTAGGATTCAAAGCCTGCCTTTTTTCTTATTAACATATAAAGCTGAAGGTATGATGTCATTAAGGAATGTTTTCTCTTATGACGTCATGACAACCCAGAACTGTTTTGTCTGTTTCAAAAGTTAATTAACTAAGTAATGGAGATGATAGATTTCCCTCATGATAGCTGCTCATAAACATGGACAGCTTACTGTTGGAACATCATTTAAAACAAGTCCTGTTTGTATGAAAAAGTTTTTTCCTCTCTTTCTGTGCTTTCAGGCTCTGTCAGAGGCGTGTGGTCAGGACATCACCACCAAGCACATGCTACCTGTGGTCCTCAAGATGTCCAATGATCAGGTGGCCAACGTGCGCTTCAACGTGGCCAAGTCTCTGCAGAAGATCGGCCCTATCCTGGACGCCAAGTATGTAGTGAAAGATGGTGTGTGTGTGTGGTCAGACCAGCTGCTTTAGTCATGTTTGTCTGCAGCACCTTGGATACAGAAGTGAAACCAGTGCTGGAGAAGCTGGCCACAGACACAGACATGGATGTCAAGTACTTTGCCCAGGAGGCTATCAGTGGTAAGCACTCTACAATCAGGAATGAAGCCTCTTATTAATCATGATGATAATAATCATATCTTGTCTTTTCCTCTCTCCAGTTCTCTCCCCGCCATAACTCAACCAACATGGCCTAAAACAACACTTTTACAAGATATTTATTGATGTTCAGGATCAACTGGTAACTGTATAGAGAAATCTGATTTGATCTTCTTTTCTTTTTTTTCCCCCCCTCATTTGTCATGTTCTGGCATCTCTTTACCTTTGCTGTAAACGTGTGCTTGATGACGGGCCAACATGTGGTGTGGTGCATGCTGACTAATATTACTATATACTAGCTCGCCCCAACCTCACATTCCTCCTCTTTGTACTTCTTCAAGCAACACACAAGAATCCAAATACTCTCTTTGATTGTCCTGCATCAAACTGAACTGATTCGAACGAGCTCATTTGTCATGTCCTCCACAAACACTAACATTCACCTGGTGAAGAAAGTTGCTCATCAGTGCCATTCAATGCTAATGTGCGAGTACGCGTATGGATTGTAGCGCTGCCAGGATTCTTAGAGCACACAATGCATACTTTCCAAGAATGTTTCTGTGTCCCGAACATCAGCATCTGGCCAAATTGAAGTCCTTTTAAAACGTGACAGTACTTTTCCATCAGCATTTTCTAATGAGAATGTGTTTGACTTTTAGTCTTGGCATCTTTTCTTTTTTTTGAATCTACTTCCTGTGCTTTTATTGTTCTTTTCAAAGCTACACAAATACTTGGGATGCTGTACTACTGTATCTTGTTCAGAATAAAAGTAACCCCTTCGACACAAGACCTCCTTTTGTGACGTGAAAAAAGTAGTAAAAACTACGTAGATCTTCGAAGCGTGCTCTCTAACGACGTTTGACTGATCATTCAAAGCTCAGCTCCTGACTTCTGATGAATTCTTTGTGGCGAAGCCATTATCACCTCATTTGCCAGACATCCCAGATTTCCGTTATTTAGAAGAATTCTGCAAATGTTCTCGTCAAAGTGGTATATATTTTTTAGATTTCATATAAAACTGCTAACCAGACCGCTCTTTGACACACTGGCTAGCCGACTGCTTTGAGTCAAAACTAGCTATGCTAGCCACGCAGTAAGCCTAGTGCAGCCTGCGCTAACTAGCGTGTGCACACTGTCTATATGTATCTTAGTCACACTTTCTTATTAGTCACACTTAACAATATGCATCTTATTATTTACACTACCGGTAATCTATATACATCTTACTATTCACACTGTCTATATGTATCTTATTCACACTCTTATTAGTCACACATAACAATATGCATCTTATTATTTACACTAGTCTATATGCATCTTACTATTCACACTTATCTATATGTATGTTATTATTCACACTTTCTTATTAGGCACACTTATCAATATGCATCTTATTATTTACACTAATCTATATGCATCTTACTATTCACACTTATCTATATGTGTCTTATTATTCACACTAGATGTATCTTATAGTTATCCCTCAAGCCACCACAACCTCTCTTAAGAGAAGTGTGTGGTTGATAATGAAGCCATACTTGCGATGTTTTCGGAGCTAGCGCCTGTGTTTGAAGCGATGGAAAAACGATAAACTGAATGATTCACGGCGTTACCGTATAGGTTAACTAGTGAGGTGGTAAAGAGGATGAAAGTAGTAGATGTGGAAAAGCAGTTGTCTTGTGGCAACACGAGTGCTCTAAAATATCCTGTTTCATAATTATATTGCTGTTGACCTCTAGGTAATATGTCATGAATTTAACGGGGAAGTGCGTTGCTATAATTAAGTTCTGATAATGCTTAAAATAACCCAAACACTGTAAATATTGAGCATATTACACTGTTATAAACGTGTCTGTTACTACTACTATATATATATAAATTGCAGTGTGTATTTAAAACGTTGATGGGGAGTTTTGAAGTTGGTTTAGAGGGCTTTGAACACTACAACGGTGACTTCCATTAGCCTTTTTTTTAATCTTTAGAATCTTAAAAAAAAGACGTGTTCTTGTCTCTCATGTATTGTTAACGGTAGGCACAATTTCCCCCCCAAAAAAGTGCAGTTCCCCTTTTTAAATGATGATTTAGAATACTGAACCCACTAACTGGTACAAGATTTAATGCTCCATGGCCCGAATTGCGTATTAAGCGCCCTAAAGTATCATAGCGATGGGAATACTGTGTAGTGAACTGTAATTACCCAGTGCGGGCTGCAGAGGGCAGCGGCGGGCTTGCAGCGGTATTAGATCTAGCTGGGAGCGAAGAAGAAACGAGCAAGTATATGAGGAGCTGTTCGCGGGTTTAGAAACCCCTTTTTTTTAATTTTTTTTTATTGAAGAACAAACATACATTTATACTTAACACAAAATTCAAGGTACTTTCAACGTCAAGGAAAGAAAACAAAAGCAAATACAGAGTAATACTAAACAATAAAAAAAAGACAAAAAAGGCTACCTAAATCACTTGAAATGATTAACAAAGATATCAATTTAAGGGCTTTTGTACTCTTAATCAGTCTCCAAGATTTGATTGATAATTGTAACCCATTAAGACAATTAGAAACTGTAGGCCTTACTTTCATAAATCGACATTTATGTAGAATTTTTTTTACCTGGAGCATAATGTTGACACACATTTCTCTGTTACAGTCATTTATAGAAATACCAAATGTGGTCTCTTCTATAGAGAATGGGGACATTTCCACACCCTCGTCTCTCAGCCAATCTCTAATCTCCTCCCAAAACACATGTACACTCTCACATTCCACAAACAGATGATTGACATCCTCTACATCTCCACATATATAACAGCCATCAAGTTTAAGTTTCAAAAAATCTTTTGAAGGGTATATTCCATTAATTTTAAATTGTGTTTCTTTAATTTGGGGACGAATTGGGTATTTAATATATTTTGTCCTTATTTTCCTTAGCTCAACTTTTGTAAACTCCTTCAGGATATATTGCCTATGAACTGCGCCCGGAAAATATTCTGTCACTAAAACTGCCCTCAAATATTTGTTGGAACATTTTTCATCACAGAAATTAACATCTTCAATATTAAGGTTTCTCAGATAAGGGGGCGGGTTTAGAAACCCTAGCGCAGGGCATCTGCATCCTATAAGTAGACGCAGCATCGAGCGCTACTGCCTACTGGCGCTGACGAGATGCGGGGCCGCCATCTTGGAGTGGTGATCTGCTCCACTCAGTGCAATTCATTTGGCAGGAGCAATGAACTGTCAGCGCATTTAATTAATCTTACCTCACTGAATACCACTGATTTTCACACGTTTTTTTGTCATACGTGTAGCTATGATAAAGGACACATGTTTTGGTGTGTTTTATTATTCATAGTTTGCTTAACAGTAATATAATATTCTTATATGCTATAAGTGACCAGACGTCCGAGATCAAAACTGGGAATATAATCCCAGAGGGAAAAAAAGGGGGGAAAAAAACTGTCAGCTATTTTTAAGTTGAAGAAACAATATGACTAGATTATATATACATGCGTATATCCCACATAAACAATGTAGATTAGACATTAGACATTAACGTAAGATATCTATATATCTTAGGGATCTCTTTTGCTGCAGCAGCAAAGAGTTTATTCTGTCTTGACACTTTGTATTGATATTTTGTATTACATTCTTCCCTTAAATAATAGTGATTGTCTTATGTATTTTTTATGTATGCCGCTTTGGATAAAAGCATCTGCCAAATACTTAAACATAAACATATATAAACACCGTCTTTATATCAGCTAAAACCACCAATCTGTTTCACTGGATTCAGAATAAACAAAATTCTGTCTTACCCAAAAATGTTAGTATTTGAATATAGTTAATTGAAGACTTATTCCTGGTTACAATTATACTGTTAAAGTATTGTCTTATACTTTGCCTAAAATGAAAATGTATCATCAGTGGCCGCTGGTGAATTTTGTTTTAGGTGGGGCTGAAACTTTGTAAACCAAACCCCTGTTGGGGGGTCATCATCCCCCAGAAGATTTCTTTGTGATTTTCACATACAAATGAAGCATTCTGGTGCATTCTGACAAAATAATGAAGTCAAAATAGAACATTTCCTAGGTTTGCAGAGAACTATATACAATAATACTGTATAGCCACTGTCCATCTGATTGTCTAGTTAGCTAACATATATTACCCCCTACACAATCTGGACTGTGGCCCTAACTTTTACCCCTGTTGACTTTTACAATCTTTATCTTCATCATTTATTTCAACTTTATGTTATTCAAGTATCCATCCATACATCCATCTTCTGCCGCTTATCCGAGGTCGGGTCGCGGGGGCAGCAGCCTAAGCAGGGAAGCCCAGACTTTCCTCTCCCCAGCCACTTCGTCCAGCTCTTCCCGGGGGATCCCGAGGCGTTCCCAGGCCAGCCGGGAGACATAGTCTTCCCAACGTGTCCTGGGTCTTCCCCGTGGCCTCTCACTGGTCGGACGTGCCCTAAACACCTCCCTAGGGAGGCGTTCGGGTGGCATCCTGACCAGATGCCCGAACCACCTCATCTGGCTCCTCTCCATGTGGAGGAGCAGCGGCTTTACTTTGAGCTCCCCCCGGATGGCAGAGCTTCTCACCCTATCTCTCAGGGAGAGCCCCGCCACCCGGCGGAGGAAACTCATTTCGGCCGCTTGTACCCGTGATCTTGTCCTTTCGGTCATGACCCAAAGCTCTTGACCATAGGTGAGGATGGGAACGTAGATCGACCGGTAAATTGAGAGCTTTGCCTTCCGGCTCAGCTCCTTCTTCACCACAACGGATCGATACAGCGTCCGCATTACTGAAGACGCCGCACCGATCCGCCTGTCGATCTCACGATCCACTCTTCCCTCACTCGTGAACAAGACTCCGAGGTACTTGAACTCCTTCACTTGGGGCAGGGTCTCCTCCCCAACCCGGAGATGGCACCCCACCCTTTTCCGGGCAAGAACCATGGACTCGGACTTGGAGGTGCTGATTCTCATCCCAGTCGCTTCACACTCTGCTGCGAACAGATCCAGTGAGAGCTGAAGATCCTGGCCAGATGAAACCATCAGGACCACATCATGTGCAAAAAGCAGAGACCTAATCCTGCAGCCATCAAACCGGATCCCCTCAACACCTTGATTTCGCCTAGAAATTCTGTCCATAAAAGTTATGAACAGAATCGGTGACAAAGGGCAGCCTTGGCGGAGTCCAACCCTCACTGGAAACGTGTCCGACTTACTGCCGGCAATGTGGACCAAGCTCTGACTCTGATCATACAGGGAGCGGACCGCCACAATCAGACAGTCCGATACCCCAAACTCTCTGAGCACTCCCCACAGGACTTCCCGAGGGACGCGGTCGAATGCCTTCTCCAAGTCCACAGAGCACATGTAGACTGGTTGGGCAAACTCCCATGCACCCTCAAGGACCCTGCCAAGAGTATAGGGCTGGTCCATAGTTCCACGACCAGGACAAAAACCGCACTGTTCCTCCTGAATCCGAGGTTCGACTATCCGGCGTAGCCTCCTCTTGAGTACACCTGAATAGACCTTACCGGGAAGGCTGAGGAGTGTGATCCCACGATAGTTAGAACACACCCTCTGGTTCCCCTTCTTAAAGAGAGGAACCACCACCCCGGTCTGCCAATCCAGAGGTACCGTCCCCGATGTCCACACGATGCTGCAGTTATTCAAGTATGACATTTTTAAATTTCATTAATTTCATTGACAAGCAATTCTATTATGGTCATACTCTTGTTTGCTAGTGGCTACGATTTCAGTATTATTGAAGATCTTTGCTCCTTCTCAACTCTGTGGTATTATTCTTTTCACGTTAATGTTAAATCTCACTTGTGAAAAGTAATCCCCCGATTCCTATTTTCAACAGTCCGCTCATTTGAGCAGGAAAACGTTGAACACCAGCCCGGCATCTTTGTTTTCTACCTGTCAACTGTCAGTTTAGGCTGCTCGCTAGCTCCTCGTCACCACTTCAAGATGGCGGCCGAATTTCTCGCGTCACAGCAGCCAATACTGCGTCTTATAAGATGTCTAAGGTTGACCACGCCCCGCGCTCCCCGGAGCTCATTTGATTGGTCGCTGCCGAGTCCCTTCTTCTTCTTCTGGCCGCTCTCGCGGATTTCTCATGCAGTGCACCACTTTTGCCCCCATCGGTCGCTGAGGGGAAATGAATGACGGGCTTGCTCATTATTACACCTGCGGAAAGAAGGTTCTTATTCTTAAGGTAAAGATGTGATGAAAAGTTGACTCGCCAGTCGTCATCATGACAAATGTAAATTGTACACACTGCCAACAGCCAAGAAGCGTCGACGCTAAACATCCACTTTTATGGGTAAGTTAGACTTGATTTCCATGACATTTATACTTAAATAGGATGAAATTGTGATTGCTAACTGCTAGCTAGTCTATGCTATCGCTATGTGACCTTAGTTGTGAACACTTCTTCAGAATGCTGTTTTCCTTCTAGAAACTATTAGGAACCCTGATTATTTAAGTTATTTATACAGGCCAAACGTCAATATGCTTAAACAAGTTGAAAAACGTATTCGGGTGTTACCATACTTGTCAACCTTGAGACCACCAATTTCGGGAGGGGGGGGGGGCGTGGTTAAGAGGGGAGTCGTATATTTACAGCTAGAATTTATCAAGTCTATATATATATATATATATATATATATATATATACATACATATGGCCGTGCCAGCAATTTCAGGGTTCCAGGTTCGATCCCCGCTTCTGCCATCCTAGTCACTGCCGTTGTGTCCTTGGGCAAGACACTTTACCCACCTGCACCCAGTGCCACCCACGCTGGTTTAAATGTAACTTAGATATTGGGTTTCACTATGTAAAGCGCTTTGAGTCACTTGAGAAAAGCACTATATAAATATACTTCACTTCACTTATTATAATTCAATCAGGTTTCTGCAATCAGGATACAAAAAGAAAACTAATCCTGTACACTTACAGAAAAATATGTTATAAAGATGCCACAATTGGGATTACTAGCAGGATTACAATTTTTAAAATACATTTATTGTACATTGTGTATTTATCAGTTATTGTGTTCATTATAGTGTGGCTTATAACCTCAGCACGCATTTCCTCCTAATGTCACAATTGAGACGCATAGAATAGTAATGTATTGATTGGTTCATAGCTACGTTTGGCCGCCACGCTGTAGTTTTTGTTGTAGATATCATCTTCGAGATCTCGGTGAGGAAAAACTACAGATTTCAGCCATTTTGCGAGTTTTTGCAAGTTATGGACGTAATCTAGATAGATAGATAGGATAGTACTTTATTGATTCCTTCACGAGAGTTCCCTCAGGAAAATTAAAATTCCAGCAGCAGTGTACAGAATTGAGATCGAATTTAAAAAGTAAAAAGTAAATAATGGGGGTATAAATGGAAACAAAATAGAAAAATATTACATTAGAATAAAAATAAAAAGCAACAATGAGAATAAAAATATAACAGTAAAATAAGAATATAACAAGAGAAACTAGGCAGTAGTGACCATGTTATGAAAAGGTATTGTACTGTTATTGTTTTGCATCCCCTGTCATCTATGAATAAAAGTACAATTGTTTCCTTCAGCCACTGAAGGTGACCGGCACAAGCGACAGACTTTGCAGCGACCAATCAAATGAGCTCAGAGGAGCGTGAGGGTTTCTAAATTTGCGTCACGCCCTCCTTCCTGCCTGTTAGCTTTACAGTGCTAATTTTGTGAAAACAAACAAAAGGCTGTCATGCTGCCTCTTTCATATCACCGCCGCCATTACAGTATAATCATGCATTTATTACGATTACATGTAATAAAAA
>NC_084564.2:25820000-25827500 GCF_033978685.3 Nerophis lumbriciformis
ATATATGTGTATATATACATATATGCATGTATATATACATATATATAAATGTGTATATATACATATGAGTGTATGTATATAATATATAATGTAAATATATATATATATATGTATACACGCATGTGTATGTATATATACATATATATATATATATAAAAATATATATATATATATATATATACATGAGTGTATATATATAATATATAATGTGTATATATATATACACGCATATGTATGTATATATATATATATGTACATACACACACAGACATATATATGTATGTATATATATATTTATATATATATATATATTAATGTAGACATGACATAAACATATGTGCATTGTAGAAAAGACGCCAAACGTTTTAATCCCGAGTCTTCTCATCTTTCTGCTAACGGAAGGATGCTATCCTCCCCGTCTCCCCCCGTTGTCATGGCAACCATTGATGTCATTGCAGGATACTTTGACCTGATGTGTGAATAGGCCTCAGATAGTGTCTTGTTTTTCATATTTAGAGACACTATCTGCTTTCCTAATGTACGCAAAAATGCCCTTTTTAATCAAAACATTAGGTACATCAACAAGACCTTTAGAAAAACATTGTTGGAAGGATTTTTACTATATTTTACAAAGTATAGGTATTACATACTGGGTACAGTAAAGGCCGTAACGAGATCATAATGTCAAAGTGCAGCAAGGAAGCGTAATGATTGCCTAAAAATGTCTTTAGAAATTAGTTTTTTATTGAATATTGTGAATTGATTTAGAGTTGGAGTAAAATAAGAATTGCAATTTGGATGTGTACACAAACACTATCCAATTACAATTGTGATATATATAATATATTTTGATGGTGGTCCGTGCAGTCAAACTCTACATTTTCGCAGGGTAATGCCAACAATCTGTCCTGACTAAAATATTGCTGCATAACTTTACAAATACATTTGGCTAATTGACATTAGTAAAGTGTGGCATAATTACTTAGTAAACCATCTTGCAAGAAGCATCAACAAGAGAAATCTACAGTGTAGGACTCGTCGATTGCCATTTGAAGTTCCTTAGGAGTAGGCTTCCTATCTGGCAGCCCCTCATGTAGAGCGGGAGGGGACTACACAATTTTGACCGTGATTGCAGTACCATTTCTGGCCACATTATCACACAAAACATATTAAAAAGTTAAAGTACCAATGATTGTCACGCACACACTAGGTGTGGCGAAATTATGGCAAATACTTTTTGGAAAACCTTTTATTCTATTATGTTTTAATTGTATTTTTTTTAAAATAATCCTGTTTTTTTTATATATATATATATATATATATATATATATATATATATATATATATATATATATATATATATATATATATATATATATATATATATATATATATATATATTTATTTATATATATATATAAATTGTTAAAATACTTCATTATTACACTTATATACTCAATTATTATTGATACAAATGTATTCATTTGAAATTGAACCATTATTGTATCCCATCACATTTCAATTACAAAAAAAATAGTATATTTAAAGCCTAAAATTTAAATTGCTGGATTTAAACATATTATATGACATGTATATTCGAAATGATTAAATATACATTTTTGTGATTATTTTCCTAAATATACTGTACTGAAAAGCAACTTTTTGAAAAATGGTTCTTTTAAAAGAAATGAGTGGCACGATTCCCAATGTTGGAGGAGAAACGACCATAACCACAAAATATTGTTTGATGGTGTTATGGATGGCCCAGGTTGCAAGAGTAACGCTTAACATATATCATTACAAATAAAACAAATAGAAAGCAGCATCAATTTGTTCAATAAACCTTTTTAATCTCAACAGCAAGTTAGCTTATGTGTGGTTGACAACAATGAGGGTAAATATAAAATTCTATCTCTTCTTGTTTTGTCAGCAGGTGTGTGTGTGTGTGTGTGTGTGTGTGTGTGTGTGTGTGTGTGTGTGTGTGTGTGTGTGTGTGTGTGTGTGTGTGCAATGTAATAAGTACTAAGAATCACATCCTCCTCCACTACTACTTGTACTACTTTCAGTCTCACTTTGACACAAATATTGCTAGAATACTTTTGACGCGTGCCGACACGAAGCCAAATATTGCAAATAAAAAAAAGGTTCAGTGAAAGAAAGAGAAAGTGGTGTTGGCTCGTACTAGTAAACGTCTGAGGGACTTTGGTTTCTGTACCTTTTGTAAGAAAAGAAAGAAAAAAGGCTTTAGTCACTTTGGAGCGGGCAAAACTAAAAGCAGGAAGTACAACTGACTAGATTTTCAAGACAGTGTGACAAGTAAAAAGGCACACTGGATACAAAACATCCAATGAGTTGATTGTGGTAGGTTCTTTCACCTACCACCTGTACCACTTTCACATGGTGGATTTGACACTTGGATGGCGAAAAATGACAAATCATCATCAGGGTAAGAAAATACACGCAGTTTTCTCTCTGATGATGATAGTTGCAAACATTCAGCGT
The DNA here is from genome assembly GCF_033978685.3 of Nerophis lumbriciformis. Lineage (NCBI taxonomy): Eukaryota > Metazoa > Chordata > Actinopteri > Syngnathiformes > Syngnathidae > Nerophis > Nerophis lumbriciformis. The sequence continues at coordinate 25,822,503 of NC_084564.2, forward strand.
CTCCAAGTGTTTTTATCCACAGACAATATTTGTAAATAGGGACTATTACGGTGTGACCTATGATGGTTTTAAGATTGAGTATTATTTTTATATAAATGTGGCATGTGCTTAACAACACCGGCATAATAGCAGCTTTTTTTCTTTTTAAATGCAGAGTCAATCAGCCAGTGCACCTAATGTTGTGACCGAGTGAATCTATATCAAGTCTATCATTTTCAACTAGCGGTGATGACTTCAAGATATACATTTAAACTGTGTACATTTTCAAAAGATACATTCCCATACTTTTCGGGAGGGCAGGGTGTGGTTTCATTTGCAGTCTGGAAACACCTTTCATGATGTCTACAAGACTTAGAAAAACGGGCGATAAAAGTGACTGTGCCAAAGCATATCCTGGACATATTTCATATCTGGACCAGCAGGAAGTCTTTGAAATGTAGATTCAAATGATCCTTTTTAAAAGGAAAACCACCAAAAAAGATCTACTTTGAATGTAAAATCTGAATATTATTTAGGAGGAAAAACAATCCAAATTGTATGAGAACAAAGTAGTAATACTACTAATAAGGTCACCATTTTGAGAGCATACATTTGTAGTCTGAAGTTTAAAAAAGTTGTAATTTCCTTAATTAGTTACTCTTTTTTCTCACAAAATTTCAACTTTTTCTGTTAACATTACGAATTCATAATGAGAATAAAGTCATGAAAAAGTCTAAATGTCTAAAGGAGAATAGTTCTTGGTTTCCATCCATCCATCCATTTTCTACCGCTTATCCCTTTCGGGGTCGCGGGGAATGCTGGAGCCTATCTCAGCTACAATCAGGCGGAAGGCGGGGTACACCCTGGACAAGTTGCCACCTCATCGCAGGGCAGTTCTTGGTTTCAATTTTAGAAAAAAACGTTGCAATTTTATCGTAAAAAAAAGTGATTAAAAAAAAAAAAAAAGTTTTATGAAATATGTTTTCTCTTACATGATTGGAACTTTTCGTGTAAAATTGCAAATCATTTTTGAACATTCCTTTTTTCTCGTAACATTACGACTTTCATCGGGCACTTTCCGACTGGAAACAAAGTTGTCATGTTACAAGGAGGCGTAACCGTAAGATGTCATCTTTCTAGATGAGGTTTTTTTAAATGTCTTAAAGGGGCCCTATCATGCAAAACCAACTTTTCTTTCCAGCTGGTACCTGTGTTGTATTTGGGATCTGCATAAGTCCTGAACAATTTCAAATCAATCCATGGAGGCATGGCGGAAATGTTTATAAACAATCTGGCCTTCCTTCATATTTCCTCCAAACGTGCCAGTTGGAATTTGTCCCAATTGTGACAAAGGTAGAAATTTACCCAAAGTGCTTTGCACAAGTCTGCCATTGTAGTCCTGCGCTGTAGTTAATAAGCTCCTCCTTTTTCTCTGTCCTCTTATGGGGCAGACTGGCTCGTACATGCACGTGCATCCTCTGCTGTTGTCATTTCTAATACAACGTAGCGTATAAGTTCAAACTTATATCTGTCAGTTGACTCGCTATGAAAGCGCTAAAAACTACAACATGGCTGACTGGGAGGATACAGTCAAAGTGGAGGCACGTAAATAAGACCGCCCACAAAATGGCGCATCCTGCAAAGCGGCTTGAAGATGGTCTGTAGAACATAATCTATGCAACATTTTGACCAAAGAACCACCATTACATGTTATGTAGACCACAAGGAAGTCTTTTACATGTAGATAACAATCATAATGTGACCCCTTTAAAACAAATATATTACTACTGCTACATTATTTTTGTTTATTCCAGGAAATATGTTACTTTTTCCTCGTAAAATCATGACTTTAATCTCCTTGTGACACAACTTGAAGAAAGAAGAGTAGTTATGATTGTACGAGAAAATTGCCATTTTATGAGGAAAACAATTATCTATGGTTACATTTTATTCTTGTAAAATTAAATTATTGCTGTAAAATACGTTCTCCTAAAATTATGATTGTTACTTTTCTTTGTCCTAATGAAAAAAATGGAACGTTACAAGGAGAATGTTATTAAAAAAGTCATAATTTTCAAGTTGATATAAGACCAAAAAAAAAATCACTTTTTAAAAAAAAAATATTTTTTTTACAAATATTTGAATTTAAGTAAAATTGCAACTTTTTCTGGCCTGTTTTTAGAGTAGCCCTAATACTCCTTGGTGTAAGTAAGCAGAAGAAAAAGAAAGGTGGAAAGTGTTGACCTGCTGCTACACTTGCTGCCCTCGCTCCTTCTAGAACGTTCCGTTGAGCGTGGAGCAACAGATCATGTGACTTTCAGCGCTCGCAGGGAAGATTCTTCAGTCCGAGTGCTGCAAAGCAAATCAAAACAAAAAGATTTCCCCCCCGCCACCTTTGCTGTCCGTCACCAAAGTGATCACATGATGTCTTCGTTACATTCCCAAAGTCATGTGACAATCTTCCTGACATGTGCAAAACAAAAACGCCACTCACATCTCGCCCTCCTGGTGATGTCATCAGTCCCACAGCCAATCAGGAGGAATATTGCATCAGTGTTTGCCAGGTGAGAGGAGAATATTCAGTCGTCTTATCCGAGGACACAAATCAAGCGCCATCTTGTCTCAGGTGTCCACGCGCACCTTTCAGTAGTGTAAGCAGTTAGTTCAGTAGTTCCAAATCACGTCCTGTCAATACTTCCTGTTAGTGTTGTGCACCTGCGACCTTCGCGTGACGACCTTTCTGTCCTGTTTGACAAACTCAAACTTTGCCGGCCTTTTTTGTGCTTTTGCTTGTCGCTGGCTTCCAAACGCTGCAAACTCCTGGCGGTCGCGGCGCACGTGTCCCTCGCTCCGTGTGGGCGGGACAAAAGGGAGGTGAGCTAAGAGAGGGTTTTGGGTAGGAAAGTGTTCTAGGAGTTTCTAACACATTGCCCTCCCTGTTGCTGCGCCTCCACATGTTGGGCTCTCCTAATACTGCGCCAAGGTTTCAGTTGACCAACACAAAGCCGTGCTGAGAGTCCACCGTCTCCATCATCTCGCTATCCAAGAGCGGGCTCTGCAGTTGGGAGAGAACCAGACCTTCCTGCTGGCCCTGCTCACCGTCTGGCCCCCCGTAGCAAGCCCCCGCCTCCCCCGGGACAGAGGCAGGGAGCAGGCCGAGGTCCGAGGGGAACTCATACTGGGGTCCGAGGCCTGCAGCCTGCTGCTCTATGGGGTAGCGGTAACCTTCGTGGGGCTGCTGGTGGTGGTGGTGGTGGAGGTGCTGCAGGTGGGGGCCGGGGGGGAGGTGCTGGACGTATGGGTGGTGGCTCATGTAGGGATCGTAAATAGGACCCTCCCCCGGCTCCATGAGGGGGCTCAGGCTGTGGGGGTGGCTGTACGACGGCGAGGCATGTTGGCTGCCTGGTTGCTGAGCTTGAGGCTGGGCTGCCATCGGGGGCCCCTGGGGAGAGTTCTGGGAAGCCGCTAGGTCCAGAGGAGGGCCTCTAGCTGGGTAGGATCCTTCGGCGATCTGCATCTGGTTGAAGTAGATCGGCAAGCCCAGACCCTGGGACTGCTGCAGGTACATCCTCTTCTGATTCAGTCTGGGAGGAGGAAACACGAAAAGAGCTCATTGAGTTCCAATCCTTACAATACGTCAGCTGAAGGAGCAGCTAAGTAGTCTCACCTGTGTTCTTGCAGTTGCTGCTCTAAACTTCTAGGAGAGTCCTGACAGAACATTTGGCAGCTTGCAGGACTGTTTGCCAAAACACTGGTCTGCTACACACAAGAAACATAATAAACAAAATAATTAAAACTATTATAGTTGTATAAAATGTTACATAATAATAGAATAGTTTTATATAATAATAATATAATAGTTTTATAAGTGTCTGAGGTCTCCCAAAAACAATTCAGACTGTACCATGTGTCTGTAGCTTTAATGCTAACGAGCTACTGTGCTCCTAATCCACTTTTTACATCCATCCATCCATCCATCCATCTTCTTCCGCTTATCCGAAGTCGGGTCGCGGGGGCAGCAGCCTAAGCAGGGAAGCCCAGACTTCCCTCTCCCCAGCCACTTCGTCCAGCTCTTCCCGGGGGATCCCGAGGCGTTCCCAGGCCAGCCGGGAGACATAGTCTTCCCAACATGTCCTGGGTCTTCCCCGTGGCCTCCTACCGGTCGGACGTGCCCTAAATACCTCCCTAGGGAGGCGTTCGGGTGGCATCCTGACCAGATGCCCGAACCACCTCATCTGGCTCGTCTCCATGTGGAGGAGCAGCGGCTTTACTTTGAGCTCCACCCGGATGACAGAGCTTCTCACCCTATCTCTAAGAGAGAGCCCGCGGAGGAAACTCATTTCGGCCGCTTGTACTCGTGATCTTGTCCTTTCAGTCATAACCCAAAGCTCATGACCATACACAAAGTAATGTTCACACTGAAACAGGATGTGAAAAACATGAAGAGAACATAACCGTTGATAGTGACACAGATGTTTTACACAGAGCATCATGTAGCTCAGATAATGAACAAAACACAGCCGGTGAAAATGAACATGACAGTGATGGAGAGGGAAACACGAGTGAAGGTGCCATTCAAACTGATGCCCCTCAAATGAATCACAGCGCCTGTGATAATCCTGTCCCTGCTTCTAATGTGAAGCTAAAAACAGGACAGATTGTAACTTTCATGAAAAGAGATACAAGTGTAACATGTAAGGCTCAGTAGAGCAGGTAAAGCCACGGGAACCTATAAAAACTGGTATAATGTGCAGCATATTGACTGGACTAAAAGAGGCTGTTTTACATGTCATGTGTACAACATCTTAACCCTGTGTCAGCTGTTAGGGAGGCTGATGTACTAATAACAAAATACATATCATTTGATGCAGACAAACAGGCAGAGATAGAAAGCTGGAAAAACAATGTTTTTGAAGAGACTGAAAATACAGGCCAAAAGTGTATCTCCACTAAGTGGGTCTGTAGTCTCAAAGAAAGTAACACCGGTATTGTACCCAAGGCCAGACTTGTAGCAAGGGG
>NC_084564.2:25832500-25860000 GCF_033978685.3 Nerophis lumbriciformis
CATTCACACACTAGGGCCAATTTAGTGTTGCCAATCAACCGATCCCCAGGTGTATGTCTTTGGAGGTGGGAGGAAGCCGGACTACCCGGAGGGAAACCACGCAGTCACGGGGAGAACATGCAAAATCCACACAGAAAGACCCCGAGCCCGGGGATCGAACCCAGGACCTTCATATTGTGAGGCACACGCACTAACCCCTGTTCACTGTGTTGCCCAATTGCATTATCATTTCTAGTAATGCAACAAATATGATGCTATCATACATTTCAAACTTTAAAAAAATAGTAATGAGTATCTGCTTGACTTGATTTCAAAGCAAGTTATCTATCAAATGTAGAAATGACAATAGATTTTACTGTAAAAACTGGTAGCGCAGTTGACAGAATTTTACAGTCCAAAAACAACGTTTTTTTCATTTAAATATAGCTGTATAAAACACACCATAAATTTTATGATAAAATTGTGGCGACTGAGCTGCCAGTTTCTTACTTCAAAATTATAATTTTTTTACAGTGTAGGTTAAAAAATATATGATAATCTCCTGCCTCTCCGACTGCGGTCATTTCAGCACGTTTACCAAATTGGGAATGTAAATACAGTAGAAGACAATGCTACATGCCAATAAGCAAGCTCAACTGTCCTGTATACCCCTGCTCTGCCAACACACACATACACACATACATAGGTCTCTTTGGTGCCCTCACAACCGATCTGAAATCACAAAAAGCCTGAACTTTTACAGCCACATTGCTAAAATTAATAGTGTAAAGTAAAATCTGTCTGCAAATGTGGAGCTCACTTGAGCAGGCAGATACGAGAGGGAGATGGGAGGGGGGGAGGACGGGCTGTGTGTGCTGAAATAATAGGAGACGCCGCTCAAGCAGGCAATCTTTTATTGGCTTGTGTCCCACTGGTTCATTCTTCTCCACTGTGATACAAGTCTGCTCTGGCATATTTTTCCCAAAAAGTCTGGTCTTATCACAATTAAAAACTTGCTATGGTACAAAGCCTGCTTTGTTGATTCTTCTATATTACTTGCTTGCAACAAAGATGTACTCCTCGCAAAGAGTTTTTAATTATTTTTTTAACTCCACAGCAATTCCCTCCTTTCCTTGCAGTGTGTTGTCTTTTTGGGACTTATATTGAGTTAGCAAAACAGACGTTCGTACACAGAGACATGGTTCACACACGGAGGCCTATTGGCTCAATCTAATGGTTCGTAAATCGAAAAGTTAAATATAACAGGGGTTTGTAAATCGAGGAATTCCACTGTATGTGTGTGTTTGTGGCTGATAAGACCCATCCAGTGGTGACTGAACGATAGCACCTGACTCACTGTGGTGGTGGGAGTTATTTCTAACCCAAGTCAGCAGTCTGACGCAAAATAACCTGCCGCATCAACGCTCTCTCCCTCTCTCTCTCCCTCTCCCCAAAGAGGATTAAAATGAATGTAATAAATAAAATATATGCAAACACTAGCTAGGAGTGCACAGTGAAGGCTGTCGGTGAGGAGACGGGAAAACCAAGTGCTTTCAAGATGTAATTAAACATTCTACTTAGGATTAATGCAAGTGATTTATAATTAGTAAACCAAAGAAGAGTGAAGCAGCATACGGATTATTGGTAGTGGTTGTTTAACATTTCCTTTGTCAAGGTTTTGAAGGGCGTGGCGCAATATTGTGCAAATCTCTCGCTGTGCTTTTTGGTGCTGATTCAAACAAAGGTTGTCGGTCTACTTTTGCTAATGTATTGTTATCCATCCGCGTATGTGGATGCATGTGTCGTTAATCTGTGGTGCAGGGAGACAAACACAAAAGTGAAAGTAAGAGAGAGGTGGGGGGCTCGGTGATGAGCCATAGTGGGAGCGGTAAAAAAGGGAAGATGGTGACATATGTGGGCTGAAACCTTCAACTATCCGGCTGTGATTCATGCTGTGAATCAGTCATCAGGCCGGCGAGAAGGAGATGACGGAGGGGTGAGAAAGAGAGAGAGGAAGTGAGAGCAAGGAAAGTATTTGCATATGTACTGTATATGTACAGTCTATATTATATATATATCTGGGTTGTGAACGATAAACCGATGCAACAGAGAAGTGGCCAGTTCGGCTACGTCGGTTACAGCCTCCTCAATCAATAAGATTCAGCTGTAAATCCTGAAGTTAATTGAGTGTTGGCACATGAATAGATTATCTCGCCGAACTAGAAATCAGTTGACGTTTTTTGTCTTTTGACACAAGAGCCAGGGTTGTCCGTGAAAAGAGTGACGCACGTGTTACATTATTTACGTAACTGGAGACGAGCATAGACGTAGATACATGGACCGGGTGTCGCGCGAGACTAGCGATCAGTAGACAGTTTAAAACAATGCGAGAGTCACGGCTGCCTGCCAACACAATACGTAACTTGGACTGTCTCCATGTTGTGCCATCCGTCAATACTGTATCATTCCAAGAAATGGAGGCTCACACAGATTCCCAGTTCGTCTTTCTTTATTTCAACGTTCTCGTAAAACGGGCTCAATCTCTGTGTCTCGCTCTCTTTTTCGACAACATTTTTTTCACCTCCACAACACACATCACTTCTCAACCTTGCCCAGTAAGTCCCTATCATCAAGCCATTGGCTAGAACTCGTAGGCGACTGTGACGACACTGACTTGACTTGAATATATCACTCTTGAATCAACGCAGTAGTTAATACTATGATTTTTGTTAATTACAAACTAAATATGGGATGTAAATAATAATGGAAGTATAAGTGTTTGTATATAGTATATAATTGGTACAAAGGTTTAACTAACACGTGTACAAGGATATTTCACATGTCTTTACTGTGTATATACTGTATATTTGAACAGTGTTTATGTTGTGTACAAGATGTATTTATAATATGTTCATCCATCCATCCATCTTCTTCCGCTTATCCAAGGTCGGGTGGCGGGGGCAGCAGCCTAAGCAGGGAAGCCCAGACTTCCCTCTCCCCAGCCACTTCGTCCAGCTCCTCCCGGGGGATCCCGAGGCGTTCCCAGGCCAGCCGGGAGACATAGTCTTCCCAACGTGTCCTGGGTCTTCCTCGTGGCCTCCTACCGGTCGGACATGCCCTAAACACCTCCTTAGGGAGGCGCTCGGGTGGCATCCTGACCAGATGCCCGAACCACCTCATCTGGCTCCTCTCGATGTGGAGGAGCAGCGGCTTTACTTTGAGCTCCCCCCGGATGACAGAGCTTCTCACCCTATCTCTAAGGGAGAGCCCCGCCACCCGGCGGAGGAAACTCATTTCGGCCGCTTGTACCCGTGATCTTGTCCTTTCGGTCATAACCCAAAGCTCATGACCATAGGTGAGGTTTATAATATGTTGTGCAAAGGAAATTTTATATTTTTTGGAAGCTCATGTTGTATTTGACATTGTTTATAGGGTTAGGTGCAATAAGTGTTCAACTTCAGCCTAAACCCTTTCGGGCTGCAACATTTTCAATTTATGAATGTACAACTTTTTGTTTTACGTAAAACTGTTTGTTTATTTTGTTGACCACTGACCAAAGAATAATAAACTAACTAAACTTGACACGTGGAAAATAAATATATTTGACATATGTGACATGTTTGCCTTTTTACTTTATTTAAAATCTTTGGGGATGTGAAATAGTATTTATAAAATACATTCATATAATGTGCTTTTTTATATTTGAAGATACATGTGCCTGGGTGTTGTAATTTGTCAGGTTATTGTTATTATGATGTCATTCAACTGATCAGTTGTCTTAGAACGATTTATTCTCTAACATGAGGAGCAGCATGTGCACAGGAAGGGATGCTTTTGTTCTTTTGTGGTGTGAAAAATAATGTATCCATCAACAAATGTAGAATCGAATCATTCATACACCGTATCCAATCTTACTGTATCGTTTATACACTAAATCAAATCGTTCACATTGAATCGCATCAAATCGTTCTGTTTTAGAAGTACGTTTTTTAATTGCCTTGTAACCCATGTATCGCGATGCAAATCGAATCTCCCATCACAAAGAGATCAACATACCTAGTATATACATGTACGCAGTATGCGCAGGTGTGAAGGAGCAGATGTAGCAGGGTTGTTGCGACTGTGTACCTCCCAGCTATGTGCGTGCGAGCACTCAGTTGCACATCAAAACCCCCGGCAGCGCCAAGTGACCGCATTCAAGGAGACAGAACACTGCAGTTTACTGACACTTATTTATTCTATCCGTCAAGCTTGTCTTTTTCCGCGCCAGCGACTTTCCGTGTCACACGATGTCTGTAGTGCGCAGAGTGTGTGCAAGTGCAAGAAGTGGCTCAGATTTGACAGAGCAATGGGGAAAAGGAGACTTCCTGACCTTGTGTGAGAGAGGTGTCGGAGGCTCGGCGTCCTTCTCTGAAGCTGATGGGCGAGCGGTTGTGCGTCTCCCTGTGCTGCGAGGTTAGAGCGGCCATTGCCGGGTTGGCAGGCCGAGCGCTCAGGAACGACGACGACGGGACACCAGGTGCCGTGCTATTGGCCAGGACCACCTCACTGAGTGACGGTGGGTCCTCCAGTAGGCTGAGGTCGCTGTGCATGGAGCCCATGTCATAGCCCATGTCAGAGTCCACGCTACCCATAGAGGGTCGATGACCCAGGGCGAAAAATTTACCTGGAAAGGGCATGAAAAAGGTTTTCAAATATATACTAGGAAGGGTGTGTTGGATCAGCTGACGTCCTACCCTGGCTGGAGGTCCCTGGTTGGTTGGTGACCTCAGAGAGGGTGTGTCGCCTTTGCCCGAAGCGAGCCGTCTGATAGGCCAGGAGCATGTGGGGCGGATCCTCCTCCGTGTCGGGCTCCTCGGTCTCGATGCCCTCATCAATCGACGTCTCCATCATGTTGCTAGGCGACGAGGTGGAGGACTTGCGGAGCACTGTGGGAGGAGGCAGGGGGTCGAGTAGGCAGCCATTCACCTGAAAAGGGTGCAGAATATTTTTGTTAATAAATGCGGATATTGATTGAGTCAATCTTGAAAAAAGGCACTTGAGAATAAAAGTTATTTGTTCCCTCAGTGGGAGTGTTGAGGTGGGGGGCGCAGATGAAAGACATTTTGATTGACACACACCCTCAAAATTATGCACACGTAATAGGTGCCTGGTGTCGGTCTAGGGAGAGCAACTTTGCCCAATTCCTCCATCTGCTTTCACTAGTGAGTTGGGATCGGAATGCTGTTACACAACAGCGTTACACTTACGCACACACACAAACATGTTCACAGAGGACAGATTATATAAAGAAGTGATGGTAATAGTTAAATACGAACATGGGAGGGAATAAAATCCCCCATCAAATTTAAATTGAGCTAATAAGTAAAGTAATGACATAAGTGGGAGATCATGAGTGTTCACTTTGGACATTAGGTCACATTATCTTTACAGGACCGCTTACATAACCACACTCCATTCAGGCAGATAACACACTGCGGTCTCCATGTGCTGCTCACACACATCATATTTTGTTGGGAGCCGGGAGTGGAGGAGGGGGTTAGAAAACCCATTTTGGGGTGTGATAAATGAGAATGTGTGTGTAGCTCTGAAATTGTGTGAGGCCGTGGGGTTCTATAACAGCTCACGACAGGGCATCAGGAGAAAGGTTGCCACCAAAGATAAACAGGATAAAAAGAGTGTGGATGTGTGTGTGAGAGACATGCGCGGGACGAGCAGCTGTCCTGTCTGATGTGAGCGCTGGCTGGGAGCTTACATAAGACCAGTCAGCTGAACTCTGGCAGGGTGACGAAGCAAGCCAATGCTGGAGCCCTCAAAGGAGCATGATGAACGCATGCACGCACGCACGCGCACACACACACCTCTGACTCAGTGGATGAGCTTATCAAAGCAAATCACTGTCAGAGCACATCAGGATAATGTTTCTGGACATTCTTTGGCAGGATGATAATGACTATAATAACTGCATTTTCCATAACTAAAGCCGGATGCGAGCGGGCCGTCATATGAGGTTAGAGGATGAGCACGCAACAAAGAACATACACGCACCGGCTCTTTGCCACCTTAGCCTGATATACCGCTGCTATGTACATGTGTCTTTGGACCGGTCCATGCGTCTTTGGACCTACTTTAGGAGTGTTGACGTCCTCAACCATGAAATTCCGCTCCAGGGCACACGCTGGCTGTGCAAAGGTGAACGCATCAGAGGCAGCTTGAGGCAGCGCGGGGGAGCGAAGCAGACGGACCCCCTGCGGGAGCAGACCCACCTGCGGCAAACCGCTGGTCGACTGCAGAGAGGGCGGGAGGAGAAGGTTGTTACTGTGTGTTCTTTAAATCATAGTTGTCAGCATGATGATGCAACCAATGGAGCTGCTGGGATTTTATGAGACGCTTTTAGCACCGAGAAAATGAGTGGATGGAAATGAGAGGCCAATTGGAAAGAAAATAATGCAAAACCAAGTGGTAAAGATCAAGAAGAGCAGGTGGACGGTGGGCAGCTCACTGCTGCAGGATGCAGGTGTGAATAAGAGCACTTTGATCATCGATGGACGCATTATTCACAAGCCTTTTGGCTACCTTGACGACGGTCTGCTCAGCGATTGTGCTAGGTCGTCGTTGACGTGCGTCCATCCTCTGATCTACCGGGAAGCTGCAGCGATGGGCCTTGAGACGTTCCACCAGCAAGTAGTAGATGGCAGCAAAGTGGTTGTAGCTTTTGTTCTGCAGAGACTAAAGGACAAACAAAATCAGGTAACATGACGACAACAACGATGATATCTTTAAATTAGGACTATCAATGTATGGCATTAACTCATGTGATTAATCGCAAAAGACATTCCATTAATCCTGCAGATTAATCACACAATTTATTTTGAGCGCACGATCTCTTTACCTTAACTGCAGATGGTACCTGACAGGGTTGTTATACGGTCAGTGATCAGGTCAATGCATAGGTCAGTGCAAAGATGAGTGAGAAGACTAAGGTGTCCTTGCTGGCAAATAACACCTCAAAATACACTTTGACAGAACTTAAGATAAAATTGTTACCAGATTTTGAGCAAATAAATGATGTATGTTCAAGTAAAACATTCAAACAATGCTTGTAAATGACATGACAAAATAGTTTTTTTCTAGGTTTATTTCAATTATCTATGCAAGTAATTTACTTTGATTAATCCTGATTAAGCCAAACTCAAAAGTATGATAAATTTGATTTAAAAAAATTATCATTTGACGGTTTGATGCAGGAGAACTAGATACACTTCTGCAACAACTGTTATTTCACACCACCAACATCTGTACTCATTAAGCATATATATTCATTGATTTAGTATGACCAATGGAGGACTTGACATTGACATTGACTTAAAAAACAGGATAGGTAGGACACGAGAGCGGAACAGCTGTCTTGAAATAGGTTGGTGAATACAAAAAACATATGAAATGTCTTAAAACTCAACATGGGAGTGGAGTGTTAATTCTGCATCTCCTGCTCTAGTGACATAAAACACTTCCACTAACCTCATGTTGGCCAAAGAATAACCTCTGTTAGGCCCTTTCCCCAGTTGCATAAACACCATTGAAATTATTTACATAAATTATTAACACAAATTAACAATTAACAATTAATTAACAATTAATAACACACATTATTAACACAAATTATTTACATTTACATAAACACCAAAATTATTTCATTTACTGAACTCTTAAGAAATACTTTTGCAAAGTCCCATAACAAGAGATTCACAGTGGCTGTGATTGAATGCTATATAACACTTTTATGTACTTGAACTAGGGCTGGGCGATATATCGAATATACTCGATATATCATGGGTTTGTCTCTGTGCGATGTAGAAAATGACTATTTCGTGAGTATTCGAGTATACGTTCTCAAGCAGTTGCTTTTAGCTGCGGGCATTACACTACAGGCTTTTCTCACTCTTTCTTGTCTCTCCTTCTCACAGAGATAAAACAAGCACACCTTCTTACATACGTCACATACTGTCACGCGTGCAACATCATACACCCTCGCCGAGCAGAGAGGTAACGGAATGTATAAGCTAGCTGTAACAGGTGGTGCAAGCGTAGCGGTGCGAGTGGTAATACGAGAGAGAGGAGGTGTGAATCTGGTAACAAATGGAGGAATAATTAATTCCCAAGAAAAACAACACGGGGTCCATCGTCTGGAGGTGGTTTGGCTTCAAGCGGTAAGATGTTGAACAGACAACCGTAATATGTCAAGTATGCGGCAAAAGCGTTGCTACAAAAAGTAGCAGCACTACTAATCTGTGGCATAATTTGAAAAGTCACCCGCTATACAATGAAGAGTGCTTGAAACTCTGCATGTCAACATCTCGGCCAGTGCCACACCAACAAAATGCTGGAGCAACCAGTACTGACCCAATTGAGTCTGGCGTCTTCCATTTCCAGATCCTACACCGTATGAAAAAAATAGTCAAAAACAGAAGGAGATAATGTCCGCAGGAACCTACCACATAGCGAAGGACATACACTATTTGATTTCCTATTATGCAGCTAATTTATATTTTACAGTTATTGAAATAACTTGTGTGACATCATGCACAAAAGTGCACTTTATTTGTTTTAAAATATTGTAGTGGCGTTCTGTACAAAACGTGCACTTTAATTTAGTGTTGTTTTGATATGTTATCTAGTGACATCATGCACAAAAGTGCACTAATAGCTTGTTTTAAAATGTCTCTGACAATCTTGCACTTTCTGTTTTGAAGTTACATGAATGTTTGTGCCACTGCTTAATAACTGTTTAATAAATACAGTTTTGGTTAATTGACTTCGTTGTGATTTTCCTCTCTGCATGAAAGTTTAAAATGAGCATATATTAATGCAGTATGAACAAGAATGTTTTAATGTAGACACATAGAATCATCATACTGATGTGATTATATGCATCAAGTGTTAATTCAAGGCTAAGGCAAAATATCGAGATATATATCATGTATCGTGACATGGCCTAAAAATATCGAGATATTAATAAAAGGCCATATCGCCCAGCCCTAACTTGAACCCTTTTAGAATTGGGGTTTAAGCGTATTTGACCTACTTCCTCCAGATGGTGCTACAAGTTTTAACATTTTAACAAATTTGTATACATAATTATTGAATAGCCCTGGCTTTAGTATGATGTGAACTTGATCCTAATTTATTACAACATACTCAATGGATGCTTACAATGTATCTGATGATGACATATCACTCCGGCATTACCTCTACAGTCTTGTGCTGGTCAATGCCAAGGCTGTGCATCAAGCGAAGGACTTGCTCGCTGTACTCGCCCACACCTGCCTCGCCCTCAGCAGGTGGTGCCTGCTGGTACAGAACGGGCCGCTGCACTGGAACATCTAGTGCCATCCACTTGTGCTCTTTAATCTGGGCTACGGAGAGTCGCTTTGATGGGTCCAGGACCAACATCCTGCGGATAAGATGCTCGCAGTCTGTAGACAGAGGGAAATGGGGTAGCGGGAGGGGGGGGGGACAGCAATAAACTATTGCAAAGTTCCACTTGGGAGATGAAAATGTAATTTGTTTCTTCTGCAGTCACGTCTAAACAGTGGCTGTACACTCCTCACAACTTCCCTCCTGACCTCTTGTTAATGGCTAGATGAGATTGACGTCATACACAGCTGGGATCTTAACAGGATTACGGTCCCCTGCCTGGGTCTGTAACGCCTCGACTGCATTCCTAGCTGCCACACGGCACCCTGACCCATACACACCGCTGCTGAAGAGCACATCAGTGTGTCTTTACCAGAAAATGCAGTATGAAGTCGTTCTGTTAATGCTGTCGTCAAATCGCCATTAAACAGCAGCAATGTACTGATTAGAATTGTGGTTGTAGTTTGCAGATTCTTGATTGAATGCACATTGTTAAAAGTAACAAACGGTTACACCCCACTGGTAATTGTGCAAGGTAACTCTTCCAGTGCTGAACCATTGCAGTAGAGGGGTGAATATTTAGCAAAACATGTACTATTTTTCTGGCGAAAAGGCAACAAGGCAGTAATGTCATAAAACCCTAACTTTGCCCCTATAAATTGCTCACACAGCTCAAAGCGCTTAACAAAACACCCTCCGTATAACCCTATATATATTTAAAAAAAAAAAAAAAATTATATATATATATATATATATATATATATATATATATATATATATATATATATATATATATATATATATATATATATATATATATATATATATACATACACCGTGTTTTTCGGACTATAAGGCACACTTAAAATCAAAAATTTTTTCTCTCAAAAATCGACAGTGCGCCTTATAAATTGGTGCGGTTAATGTACGGATTACTTCTGGCAGTACTTACCGACCTTAAAGTAATTTTATTTAGTAAATGATGTAATGGCAGTTACACAAAAGAGATACGTGTGTACTGCAGTTTGACGCCTGTTCAATATAGGACGTTAGCAAGCAAGCCCAAAACTTTGATGTTTCATTGAGAATATAGAACATTACATTACGACTTTGGTTGGGTATGAAGCCGCACCGCTTGATGGATTGTTGGCATATTACGGCTACCGTAGTCAGGCATACTGTGCTTCAACATGCGGGTAATATTATATGGTGTGTGCATAAGGACCAAAATGGCACCTATTAGGAGACATTACTTTTGTTTCGACTTATCATGCAAAACCAACTTTTCTTACCTTTTGGTACCAGCTGATGTGTATTTTTCTTAAGTCCAAAAATGCGCACGCATCCGCTATTGTAGCCCGTGCTGATAGTCAATAAGCTCCTTCATTTTCTCTATCCTCTTGTTGTGGGGCATTCATCCTCTGCTGTTGCCATTTCTAATACAAAGTAGCGTACAGTTTTAACTTACATCTGTCAGTCGACTCGCTATGATGGCGCTAAAAACTATTGGTACAATAAAGATGATAGGCAGAAGACACTGCCAAAGTAGAGCCACGTAAACGCCCACAAAACAGTGCATCCTGAAGAGACCGCCAAAAAGCAGCTTGAAAATGGTCTGTCAAACAAATCTATGCAACATTTTGACCAAAGAACCACCATTACATGTTATGTAGACCACTAGTAAATGTTTTAAATGTAGAAAAAAAATCATAATATGACCCCTTTAATGGGCCTTATAATCTGGTGCGCCTTTTATATGAACATAGACCTGAATAGATTCGCTCATTGGCAGTGTGCCTTATAATACGGTTCGCCCAACGGTCCGAACAACACGGTACACACCTTCAGGGGACTGACAAACACATGTTTCCCAAATATGAGCTAGATTGTTTGGAATACAGACACCACAAAGCAACACTTCTCTGCAGGACTTGGCAACCATACAGTGCATCCGGAAAGTATTTTACAGCGCTTCCCTTTTTTCTCATTTTGTTATGTTACAGCCTTAATCCAAAATGGAATGATACCCCATAATGACAATGTGAAAAGTTTTTTTTATTTTACAAATGTATTATGTTTATTTATTATTCATGGCTTCCAAAGCACTTTAATCACAAGTCATAGGGTGTCCACAAAAAAAATAGGACAAATCATTTGGTTTGTGCAACCTTCAGGCCAACCAAGGATTTAATTACATTTAATTTCTATTTTACACGTTTCCTTACAGCTTTGCGACATTAACGTTTGTTTTTACTAACAAACTTGGCTGGCTACCAAGAACATACATTGTCGCCCCTTTATGGGCACAATCAGGATTACATTTCATTGCACATTTACTTCATGCAGTTACATCTGGGCAGCAACTTTAACTCTAAACTAGGTAAAAGTGGGTTGTGCTCGTTGTCACAGCTGTGTTTATAGCAACAATGGAAGATGAATACGTTCTCCAAAAGGTCCAACCGCCCAGGGAAGGTTGTGAACTATATCAGGGACGACACTGCTGGAGCTGACTGATTGACATGCTGCTCTTAGCCAGGACATTACACCACCATGATTCAACCACATAAGTATCCTGGTTAACACTTGCAGCCTTCAAAAGGTGTAGCGTTCCAGCAAGAGAAGGAGAACAGCATGGTGCTCTAAGGAGCAGGAGTTCATGGTAACGTATCTTGTTGAACAGACAGACGATAGACTACTGTATATCCGAACCCCAAACCCCCAAAACTCAGCTCAGGGGCATACAGAGATAATCAAAATAATACATTTGAAACAAAAGTCAGCTTCACCAGATAGAAAAACAACATTTCTAATGAATTAGCCATTAGGCAGCCATACACAGTGTTGATAGTGCACTGCTTCCCCTTCCTGAGGCGGCGGATGGTGGTCCAGAATCGCTTCGAAGCCGGAAGTCGTTTTCCATGGCTTCCCCGAACTCCTCCCATGTCCGAGTTTTTGCCTCCGCGTCCGCTGAAGCCGCACACCGCTTGGCCTGTCGGTACCTGTCCGCTGCCTCAGGAGTCCTATGAGCCAAAAGAACCCAATAGGACTCCTTCTTCAGCTTGACGGCATCCCTCACCGCCGGTGTCCACCAACAAGTTCTAGGATTACAGCCACGACAGGCACCAACTACCTTGCGGCCACAGCTCCAATCAGCCGCCTCGACAACTTTGAACATGTCACGAGAGATGTGCTGGACATTGAGTCCGAGTGGACCATGTTCCGCACCTCTATTGTCGAGGCACCCCAGAGGTTACACAAAACCAAATAATAAATGTCTTCATTAAGTAAGACCATCAATTTTTGCCTTACTTATTTCTAAAGGCAACATCCTATAAATTCCAGCTCACATCTTTGTTGGTGTTGCTGTTGTAACAGGCTTCAATACAGACATTATATTGCATTAAAATAAAGGGTTTTCCATATTATTTGCAGCCAATTAATAAGACTTTGGCTTGCAGTTTCTGATGCATTTCAGCCACAAATGTCTTGCACAAGGAGAAAATAGAAACTCGGTGTTGAGTTTGACAGTTTCCCTCGGATAACATGAGTCATGTGTCCCCTGCGGTGTGCCAACATCCAGATGCAGGAATAGAGAGAATGGTGGCAGACCGTGTTCACAGTGATGAGATGTTCTAACCAACGTTAACTGGGCTGCTCAAGGCTGGGCCTCACCCAATAATGGCTGACTGGTGAGATGAACAACAGGAGGGAAGGCAACTGTCTCAGGGCAGAAGCAAAAAATGACACCCTGTTCTTATTTCTCAGGAACAGCCAGTATGGCTGCAGTGCTGACTTTGCCTACAATAAATTCCCCTCATGTGTTAAACGTTTAAAAAAAAAAACAATATTCAAGAGTTATGCACATGCTACACAAATTAATGATGCAATGTAATCCTTGGTAAAACAGACAAATAATTTCAACCGGCTTATACGGGTGACAAACAAGCAACTAAAACGCAGGTGCATATGAAAGTGCCTATGCTGGAAGTGGTAAAAATAAAGTGCTACATTTGTAGGTGCTGCAGGAGAACAGACATGGCAGACACGCAGACAGGCGAACAAGACAGGAGGGCCTCGCTGGCTTGTCTTCAAGTTACATAAACTGCTCCAGCTCTGGACTTAATCTGTTGCCAGCTAGCGAGCACGACCGCTAGCAGCGGGGCTGCTGTGACACAGTTAGCAGCAGCACGCACACACTTTACTAGGAGAAAATGCTTTCTGCCACTGTGTACCCTTCTAATGATCCACCCCATCATCAAAACGACCCCTTGAGTGGCTGCAACGACATGAATCAACTTTCAACAATATAGTGAGCCAAGTAGAAAGGTCCCGAAGGCAGCAATTTTCCATATTTAGGGAGTTCACAGTGTAGTTTTTGTCAAAATTAGACAGCACAAAGATGAGCGCCGTACCTTCGGTCATGAAGTAGGGGATGCGGAACCTTCCTTCAAGGACCCGTTGTCGTAGCACAGGCAAAGTGGGTCCATCGAAGGGCAAGGCACCACACACTAACACATACAGCACCACTCCCATACTCTGGCAAGATCCAAAAGACAGATACAAAAAATAATGGGAAAGCGCAAAAGAAAACATGCTGTATTGAATGCTAAGAATGTGGCTGTTTTTTCAAGAGGAGATTGAGGGCAGCAATAAAATAGGGCATAGCAGCAAAGAGGAGACTTTGAAGTATAATAGTGTAGCAAGGTATCCTAACCCAATGCTTTTATAAATGGTAAAATGTAGAGATGTAACGGTGTTGTCGATGCCGCGGTATTGCAGTTTCAAAATCCTTATAATAATGCTGTGACGTTCCAAACGAAAACCTGGTGAGTGTAGTTTTTTTCTGGCACTTTAGCATTGGCCGGTCTGAAAATAAACTACCGTATTTTTCGGAGTATAAGTCGCACCAGAGTATAAGTCGCACCTGCCAAAAATGCAAAATAAAAAAAGGAAAAAAACATATATAAGTCGCACTGGAGCCCGGCCAAACTATGAAAAAAAACTGCGACTTATAGTCCGAAAAATACGGTACATCTCCCAGAATACTCTGCGCAGTTTGTTTAATCAAAATCCGTCCATATTTTTTTAGTTAAGTTGCTAACAAACAGGAAACATAACCTCTTTGGCGGAGGTAATAAAGTCTGCATACGACAAAAAAAATGTCCACTGCAGAAAGTAAAAGGTGACCGACACTAAACTGAACATCATTGTTCTACAAAGTTGTTACACTGGATGTTTACATAGTCAGTTTAAAGACACTAAACTGCAAGTTTTTTTAAAAAATGTTTTAAAAACTATTTGCTAGAAACGGTGGATGTTCCCACACAAATATTTGAAGTAACAAATATGATGATAAATATGACTAGAATATATGTTTCTGGTTCAACTACAGTAATTGTGTATCCTGAACTTTCCTGCCACTTCGTTTTACACACTATGGCATTTTTAACAAGACTTATTTTTTGGGGACAATACCACAATAGTCTCGTACCGTAGACTTAATACCGTGACAATATTGCATCGTGAGATTTTGATATCGTTACATCCCTCGTAAAATGCCATATTAGCAGGTGCCATGTAATAGACTAAAGCATATTTTGCAAGAACATACTGTATATTTTGAAATGGAAAAAAAACTCAAGCAAAAAGTAAAATGGTTTGAGCGAATATAAATGTAATTTGTGCTCAATAAATGTGTTTGCATGTTTATTATTATAATAATGTGTAATAACTCATGCTTTCTGCATAGACAGATGCTCCCTCAGCTTTTTTCCCTACGCTCGCTCAGGCTGGCACACAGCTTACATTTGTGGCAAAAAGGCCATTAATCAGAACTGGACAAATGTAAACTAATTGGCTATTTGATCTCTAAATTCCCTTCTCCCTTTGGGGACAACAGTAGTTATTGCATGTTCAAATGAATAATTGCATGCAAAAACATTTATCGAGTACAAATGCATTTCTATTAGCTCAAACTATATAATTTTTTGCTTGAATTTAATTTATTTTCAAAACATAATACAAAACCCAAAACCAGTGAAGTTGGCATGTTGTGTAATTCGTAAATAAAAACAGAATACAATGATTTGCAAATAATTTTCAACTTATATCCAATTGAATAGACTGCAAAGACAAGATATTTAATATTCGAACTGAGAAAAGTATTTTTTTGTTGTTGCAAATAATCATTAACTTAAATGGCAGTAACAAATTGCAAAAAAGTTGGCACAGGGGCATGTTCACCACTGTGTTACATGGCCTTTCCTTTTAACAACACTCAGTAAACGTTTGGAAACTGAGGAAACTGAGGACACCAATTTTTGAAGCTTTTCAGGTGGAATTCTTTCCCATTCTTGCTTGATGTACAGCTTGAGTTGTTCAACAGTCTGGGGTCTCCGTTGTGGTATTTTACGCTTCATAATGCGCCACACATTTTCAATAGGAGACAGGTCTGAACTACAGGCAGGCCAGTCTGGTACCCAATCTCTTACTATGAAGCCACGCTGTTGGTATTGTCTTGCTGAAATAAGCAGGGGCGTCCATGATAACGTTGCTTGGATGGCAACATATGTTGCTCCAAAACCTGTATGTACTTTCAGCATTTATGGTGCATTCACAGATGTGTAAGTTGCTCATGTCTTGGGCACTAATACCCACCCATACCATCACAGATGCTGGCTTTTGAACTTTGCACCTAGAACAATCCGGTTGGTTCTTTTCCTCTTTGTTCCGGAGGACACAACATTGTGTTCACAGTTTCCAAAAACAATTTGAAATGTGGACTTGTCAGACCACAGAACACTTTTACACTTTGCATCAGTTCATCCTAGACGAGCTCCAGCCCAGCGAAGCCGGCGGCGTTTCTGGGTGTTGTTGATAAAAGGCTTTCACTTTGCATAGTAGAGTTTTAACTTGCACTTACAGATGTAGCAACAAACTGTAGTTACTGACAGTGCTTTTCTGAAGTGTTCCTGAGCCCATGTGGTGATATCCTTTACACACTGATGTCGCTTTTTGATGCGGTACCGCCTGAGGGATCCAAGGTCACAGGCATTCAATGTTAGGTGCAGTGATTTCTCCAGATTCTCTGAACCTTTTGATGATATTACAGACTGTAGATGGTGAAATCCCTAAA
Organism: Nerophis lumbriciformis; assembly: GCF_033978685.3. Lineage (NCBI taxonomy): Eukaryota > Metazoa > Chordata > Actinopteri > Syngnathiformes > Syngnathidae > Nerophis > Nerophis lumbriciformis. The sequence continues at coordinate 25,849,032 of NC_084564.2, forward strand.
TTGCCTGTAATAGCTCGTTGAGTATTGTTGTTCTTAAACCGTTCGACAATTTGCTCACGCTTTTGTTGACAAAGTGGTGACCCTCGCTCCATCCTTGTTTGTGAACTGAGCATTTAATGGAAGCTGCTTGTATACCCAATCATGGCACCCACCTGTTTCCAATTAGCCTGTTCACCCGTGGGATGTTCCAAATAAGTGTTTGATGAGCATTCCTCAACTTTCTCAGTCTTTTTTGCCACTTGTGCCAGCTTTTTTTAAACATGTTGCAGACTTTAAAATTCCAAATGAGCTAATATTTGCAAAAAATAATAAATCTTGTCTTTGCAGTCTATTCAATTGAATATAGGTTGAAAAGGATTTGCAAATCATTGTATTCTGTTTTTATTTACCATTTGCACAACGTGCCAACTTCACTGGTTTTGGGGGTTTGTATATGTGCTGCCTTTCTTGCCTCAAAATAGATGCACAATATATAACACCATAGAAAAAGGGTATTGACGGCACATTTGCTCGCACACTCCTCTCACCCAGATGTCTAGCTGGGGGCCCTCATACTGTTGGCCCTCAAAGACCTCGGGAGCAGCATAGGGGGGGCTTCCACACCATGTGGCCAGAGGCTTGCCAGGCTGGAAGAAGTTGCCAAAGCCAAAGTCTGCAAAACAAAAAAATGATTTGATAATTACATTAATAATTGGTTAAGAAAACAGACAATCCAATGTACAAATTCATCTGAAGAAATATTTAAGAGCATATCTTTAAAAACGACCAAACCACAGGCCCCCAGTAACATTTCCACATGGGCTGTGAGGGTTGCATAATGTAATATGTAGTCCACATATTTGTATGCTGAACAAATCGGCCCCGCGTATGAGGTCATCCCCCCCTTCAGGACTCACATGAGCTCATCAAAGGCTTTGCTCTGACTGGTTGTCTGCAGAGCAAATGCAAATCAGATTTTATCTTCAAAAGAGCAAGACACAGGGGGAGAAAAATGGGAGCTTCCCAATTCTACCTTTTATTGAAATTCGGGCTACAGTGTAGCCACCGAGTCAGTAAATGACAGTCACTCTTGTGGACTAAAAACTCTCTCTATGGGTTATTTGAATTTAAAAGGTTCTCATCTTATCAGCAAGGGGTAGCCACTCCGATGTGTTGCTCCTTTTTTCAGCCGGCACAATGAACAGTTGCATCTTGAACTTGTGATGAGCACTGACTTCAGATTCATGACAGCCAAAGGGCTAAACGACAGGAAAAATAATACATAATCAACAAGCCTTAGGTCAGGAAAACAAACACAATTCTGTGTGCCTCGTACAAATTGGATCCTGTGACGACAAAGGCATCACCACTCAACCTTTCACCCTCCTGCTTTTTCTCATTATTTGACAGTTACATGAATGGAAGAAAAAAAACAAAACGAATGAATGATACTGATTTAAAAAGGCTGGCCTACATAACAGCAATGGAAGGATTCCAGTCCATGCACACACACAATATATAATGAGTTGCAATTTTTTTGTTCTTACGCTGTTCACCAACGAGACTTTTCACAATTAGTAACAACTTCAACACAACCATAGAATTGTATTAAAACTTGCACAATTCAAATCCTTAACCACACAGACTAATTGCAACCATTGAATGGCTGCATGGATTACTTCTTAAGAGTGCAGCGTGTCATCTGCAATCTACTGAACATTAAATGATGGAGATGAATTATCAGAGAGGCCAATCAAAAGCTTGGCTTCCAATTTGCTCATAACATAAATTAATGGTTGTCCCCATCATTGGGTGAAGGATACTGCAAGGGCTATAAAACAGGGATTCTAAAACTGTTTGACTTCGGGGCCTAGTTTTTCCACTACAGAGGGGCCCAGAGCCCACTCAAATATTAACACTATACTAGTAATCTTACTCTTGCTTTTAATTGTATTCAATAATAATGTCTAACCTACAAACCCCGTTACCATATGAGTTGGGAAATTGTGTTAGATGTAAATATAAACGCAATACAATGATTTGCAAATCCTTTTCAACCCATATTCAATTGAATGCACTACAAAGACAAGATATTTGATGTTCAAACTCATAAACTTCTTCTTTTTTTTTTTTCAAATAATAATTAACTTAGAATTTCATGGCTGCAACACGTGCCAAAGTAGTTGGGAAAGGGCATGTTCACCACTGTGTTACATGGCCTTTCCTTTTAACAACACTCAGTAAACGTTTGGGAACTGAGGAGACATATTTTTTAAGCTTCTCAGGTAGAATTATTTCCCATTCTTGCTTGATGTACAGCTTAAGTTGTTCAACAGTCTGGGGGTCTCCCTTGTGGTATTTTAGGCTTCATAATGTGCCACATATTTTCAATGGGAGACAGGTCTGGACTACAAGCAGGCCAGTCTAGTACCCGCACTCTTTTAATGGTTTAAATGTAACTTAGATATTGGGTTTCACTTATGTAAAGCGCTTTGAGTCACTAGAGAAAAGCACTATATACTGTAAATATAATTCACTTCACTTCACTACTATGAAGCCACGTTGATGTAACACGTGGCTTGACATTGTCTTGCTGAAATAAGCAGGGGCGTCCATGGGAACGTTGCTTGGATGGCAACATATGTTGCTCCAAAACCTGTATGTACCTTTCAGCATTAATGGCGCCTTCACAGACGTGTAAGTTACCCATGTCTTGGGCACTAATACACCCCCATACCATCACACATGCTGGCTTTTACACTTTGCGCCTATAACAATCCGGATGGTTCTTTTCCTCTTTGGTCCGGAGGACACGACGTCCACAGTTTCCAAAAACAATTTGAAATGTGGACTCGTCAGACCACAGAACACTTTTCCACTTTGTATCAGTCCATCTTAGATGAGCTGAGGCCCAGCGAAGCCGAAGGCGTTTCTGGGTGTTGTTGATAAACGGTTTTCGCCTTGCATAGGAGAGTTTTAACTTGCACTTACAGATGTAGTGACCTACTGTAGTTACTGACATTGGGTTTCTGAAGTTTTCCTGAGCCCATGTGGTGATATCCTTTACACACTATTGTCGCTTGTTGATGCAGTACAGCCTGAGGGATCGAAGGTCACGGGGTTAGCTGCTTACGTGCAGTGATTTCTCCAGATTCTCTGAACCCTTTGATGATATTATGGACCGTAGATGGTGAAATCCCTAAATTCCTTGCAATAGCTGGTTGAGAAAAGTTTTTCTTAAACTGTTCAACAATTTGCTCACGCATTTGTTGACAAAGTGGTGACCCTCACCCCATCCTTGTTTATGAATGACTGAGCATTTCATGGAATCTACTTTTATACCCAATCATGGCACCCACCTGTTCCCAGTTAGCCTGCACACCTGTGGGATGTTCCAAATAAGTGTTTGATGAGCATTCCTCAACTTGATCAGTATGTATTGCCACCTTTCCCAACTTCTGTCACGTGTTGCTGGCATCAAATTCTAAAGTTAATGATTATTTGCAAAAAAAAATGTTTATCAGTTTGAACATCAAATATGTTGTCTTTGTAGCATATTCAACTGAATATGGGTTGAAAATGATTTGCAAATCATTGTATTCTGTTTATATTTACATCTAACACAATTTCCCAACTCATATGGTTTGTACTTACAGTTACAACCATGTCAAATTATATGAAATCACGTGTTAAACCCAAATGATTATTATTCATTTAACACGTGAACTTTAGGCTTAAGTAAAGGTTGATTAGAAAAATAAGTAATAGTAGTAGTAATAATAATAATAAGGGACTCAAAAATAACCGACAATTTTTCTATAATTTTTATTTATTTATATATATATACAATTATGTTGTTCTAAAATAAACTAAAGTAATAATGGATATGTTTAACTAAACCGTCAATAAAACTAAAGTGCAAATGAAAATACATGATACATTATATAAATTATTAGTCATAATTTTTGGGCTTAAAGCAGAACTGCTGTTTTCTTGGAATTTTACCTATCATTCTTAATCCCTATGTAAAACAAGAGCACATATGTCTTTTTTAATGCATTCTAATTTGTAATATATGGCACGTGCATATAAAAGGAGTCATTTATTGTTCCCATAAAGCCTTCTAAAAAACATTCAAAAACCGCCAACAATACTCCAGTTACATCTCATGACCTGAATATTAACCAAATATTAGCAATATTGTTATTATAAGCGCTAACACTGAGAAACTACTTTTAGCGACAACATGAACACAGAGGTAAGTATCTTATGCATATGCATGATATACTGAGCTGGTGAGCTGTTGTGTCGCCTCGGAGTTGGTAAAAGTTCATTACAGATTTTATATCAAGTCTCTCACTTGTAGAGTAAAATGTTGTGGCCATAAACCGAGAAGTTGGTTAACCTTGACATTCAACTTAGACCCAGAGATCACGAGAACGACATGAAAAGACACTCGTTTTGCGACCACCTTTTTTTTTTGCACCTGTGTAAGGATTATCATTCATTCTTCATCTAAACAGGAAGATATAAACATCCAATCAGTCGGCATCCCAGAGAGAGCAGACCTTGTACAGTGATTGTCTTATTCTGTTCGTAGTTTGTATTTCTTGTTTAGCACTTCACAATAGTTGTACTTGCTAGATCGGCTTATCACTCAGCTTCTAAAACTTGTAGCTCATGTTTCTTATATTCAAGCTCAAAAAGATAAGGTTCTGGATCATCATTTGCCCCAAAGTAGTAGTTTTTAGCTGTTATGAAGTCTGCCATAATTGGTGGTCGTAGTAATTGTTGTAAAAATAGCGAACATAGTGAAGCGTAAGGTGAAATGAATACGCCGCCGTATTTTTAAAATTACGCATGAATGTGCCTGCTTTCATCACATGTATACATATGGCGTGTCTATAAAACGCTGTTTTTGGAGTTTTATTTTTAAAGTGCTTTATAGGCAGAATAGAGTGAATCCAGCTCCCTCCATTGTTAGCGGACTCTTGCTAGCATTTATTGACGAATGCATAAAAAACAAAGGTGTGTTTATGTCACATACAGATTGTAAATTCCCTCAACAAAAGTGCAGTTCCCCTTTAGGAAACTTCTTTAGAACTTTAGCTCTTTTGTTTGTTTGAGATTGTCATTACAAGTGGTGAAAAAGTGTATTAACCGAGTACCGCTGCAGCCCATACGGACAAAAGCTGAGGTTGGTTAAGACAGTGTTTTTCAACCTTTTTTGAGGCAAGAGACATTTTTTTCATTAAAAAATCTGGAGGTACACCACCAGCAGAAAACGTTAAAAAATTAAACTCCACCAGGTCGCCGTGCCTTATTTTGAGTTTGTTGGTGTTTTCTTGTGTGTAGTGCTTTAGTTCTTGTCTTGCACTGTTATTTTGGTGACCCTTCCTGTTTTGTTGAGGTTTTCCTGTAGCAGTTTCATGTCTTCCTTTGAGGGCTATTTCCCGCACCTGCTTTGTGCTAGCAAGCAAGGCTATTTAAGTTGTTCCTATCCTTAATTGTGGGGACATTGTTGATTGCCAAGGCATGTACAGATGTACTTTGTGGACGCCGTCTCTGCTCCACACGCTGCAAGTTTTTGCCGTCGTCCAGCATTCTGTTTTTGTTAACTTTGTAGCCAGTTCAGTTTTACTTTCGTTTTGAATAGCCATCCCTATGCTTCAATGCCTTTTCCTTTCCCTTTTGTTCATTTTTGGTTTAAGCGTTACATACCTTTTTACCTTTTGCATATTGGGTTCACGACAAACCGTCCTCGTCTCACCCAACATATTCCGACTTTTTACAAAGCAATTAACTACCTGCTGCCACCTACTGATATGGAAGAGTATTACACGGTTACCCTGCCGAGCTCTACACAGCACAGACACTAAGGAACGGCACATTATTTGCGGATTCTAATTACTGATTTGCAAAAAATATTTTTGGGACCAATTAGGTGAAGTTGCATAATTTCCCACGACACACCAGAGAGTATCTTACGGCACACTAGTGTGCCGCCTCACAGTGGTTGAAAAACACTGGGTTAAGAAATACTGACTACATTTCCATGCACTTGTAAATTAGTCAGATGTTTTAAATAGTTTTTGTTGTGTGTTTTCACACTAACATATGAAGTCCCAGTTTCCATGCACTTTCTCTATTGCGACAATTGGTCATAGGCTTGATGCCATAAACAAAGACGCCATTTTTTTGGACAAGTGAGGATTCACAACCTTATTGTTTTGAAGCTGAATATACAGAGGACAAACTACTGGTTATGGAAGCTGATCGAGCACAAAGCGAGGCTGAAAGTTTGGAGCAGATTGGGACGAGAGAGTCAGGACTGTCATGACTTGGTGGCGTAAATGTGAATCTTGCCAAGTTGTGCCGACAGAAATGTGCTTCTCCTGCACTGTTACCGATAGAAAAGCTTTTTTATCTGGCTAAGAGGACACTGCTCAAAGAAACTGCATCACAACAAAAGCAAACTGCTAACAAACCCTGCAGTAGTAGAAACTTGTTTCCACCTTCCCAAAATCAACTGGAAACGTTGAACCAAACGCGCAACTGTCTATTGAGCAAGTCACTAAAATGTATTATAGTAGTACAACTACTGTACATACACGGTCCAGCTAGCAGTGTACAAACAAAACATGAAATGTGGGCTAATACTTTACAGGTACTGTAAAATGATTGTAATGTTTTTCAATCAGCACAGATTGGTGATGTCAAAAGCGATTCAGCTATTAAGCAGATCGAGCTTTTCTCTTGCTAATGCCAGCAGTTTGAGGCTGTGTGTGTCTGTGTGCAAGGCGAAGTGTTACTACGTAAAAAACATTTTCTCAGTGTTTGCTCTTACAATAACAATGTCGCTACAGTTTGGGTATTATGCAGGTTATGGAAACTTAAAGTATTGTTGGCGGTTTTAGGATGCAATTTTAAAAGGATCTATAGGCAGAATGGATTACTCTTATTAGCTGCATTGCTCGCCGCATCTCACAAGCGTTTTCTAATCTTTAGAATGCAGAAAAAAAATGCACGAAAAAACATGTGTTTTGTCTCGCTTAAGGGTTGTGAACGATAGACAAAATTCCAAACAAATTCCAGTTCCCCTTTAAGTGTTAGAAGATTCAGCACACACCACTGGTGTATCAAATAGATACTAAATCAGGTATGTTTTCATCAAAAAAGTCGATGAACCAATGCTGTAAACATACTGCGCGACGCAAATAGCAGAAAATAGCTGTTCATGTGCATAACCACTTATACAACTGTGTGTGAGCAAGTTTCAGTATGCGGTCATGCAGGTATAGCAGCAGCAGGTGCAACTGAAGTGAAAAGGAAGCTGAAGCGTGCCACAGCAGCAACACACAGGGTTACCACCTTTGTGTCACTGAATGATGCTGCTGTGAAGGTAAGATGTGACATGCAGGTAAAGAGCGTTTTTTTGTGTATCTTATTTGCCAGTGGATTTTTTTTTTTTGCATCAGAAGCTGTGACCCACTTAGTAGAGCAGAATACTGAGCAGCCTATTTGACGTCAAAAAGCTGCCGCACGCTACAGGCTGGCAGCACTATGCGTGTCGCACACGCACGCGCAAACACACACATTAGATGACCCACCCACGTTTAGGCTAATATTGTGCTAAGTTTGTGTGGCAATGACCCACTGTTCAGGACCTCTTAATACGGTCTAACTGATCTGTATCATAAATAATTGACTCAAACTGCTCGGTGCTAACGAGGCTTCTACAGTATTAATCAACACAAGCACAGTGTGTAATTTTTAGCGAATAGTAGGTCAATCTATATTATACACATTGTGCACGACTTCTCCAAAGTATATCAAAGTTTCATGTATACAGTATTGTCACTTCAGAAGATATGATAAAATGGTTGCTAAAATGTGAGGTGTGTACTTACTTTTGTGAGATCTTGAACAACAGGGCTATTCAACTGGCGGCCCCGTGGGCCTAATGCGGCTGGGGAATGACACCTGATTGGCCACCTGAGTTCAGAGCAAAACTTGGTAAGGACTTAAAAAAAAAAATGTTGACGCAAATTTAAATGAGTAAAACCACGTATACCATATTTTCCGGACCATAGGGCCCACCTGATTATAAGGCGCACTGCCGATCAATGGTTTATTTTCCACCTTTTTTCATATATGAATGAGTCATATTATAGTGGGTTTTTTTCTTAATGTAAAACACTTCCTTGTGGTCTACATAACATGTAATGGTGGTTCTTTGGTCAAAATGTTGCATAGATGATGTTTTACAGATCATCTTCAAGCAGCTTTCTGACAGTCGCTTCTTGATGCGCCGTTTTGTGGGCGGTCTTATTTACGTGGCTCACTTTCGACAGCGTCTTCTCCCCGTCATCTTTGTTGTAGCGGTGTAGCGTGCAAGGGTGGGAGTGGAAGAAGTGTCAAAAGATGGAGCTAGCTGTTTTAATGACATTCAGACTTTACTTCAATCAATAACGAAGCAGCATCTCCTCATCCGGTAACAACAAGGAAATGTGTCCCGTGAAAAAACGTCCGACCAGAACTCTCTAATAACTAAAGTTCCTTGGGTGAATAAAGTAAACTCACTACACTGGTATGTTTTAGCGCTTTCATGGCGAGTTTACTGACAGATATAAGCAACTACTTTACACTACTTTATATTAGAAATGTCAACAGCGAAGGATGAATGTCCCATAACAAGAAGATAATGAAAAAGAAGAAGCTTATCGACTACGGAATCGGCACGGACTACAAAGGCGGACGCCCGCAATTTTCAGGATTTATGCAGATCCCAAATACAGATCAGCAGGTACCATAAGGTAAGAAAAGTTGCTTTAGCATAATATTGCGAAACAAAACGCCAGATAATGTATTACCCTATACACTTGCCATAATAATACTCGCATGTTTAATGCACCGACAATCCATCAAGCGGTGTGGCTTCATAGCTTACCAAAGTCGTACTAAAAGATTTTGATAAAATTTTAAGCGTCGTGTGTAATTTTCTATATTTTCAATGGAACATATAAAATGTTGGTATTCATAATCATAATCATAATCATAAATACTTTATTAATCCCCGAGGGGAAATACTTGAGTCATATTGCCATCTTAGTGCAGTCTACACATATATATTATGTTTGACTGCCATCTACTGGTCACACTTATCATTACACCATGTACCAAATAAAATTGCTTTGAGGTCGGTAAGCAAAACCAGATTTATTCCGTACATTAGAAGCACCGGGTTATAAGACGCACTGTCGAGTTTTGAGAAAAAAAAAAGGATTTTAAGTGCGCCTTATAGTCCGGAAAATACGTTTTTTTTTTTGGGGGGGGGGGGGGGGGGTTTACAATCAAACTTGAATTGAATTAGATTCATGTTTTGTACTAAAACAGAATAGTGGGAAATACATTTTTTAATAATGTATTTATTTTAGTAAAAAAAAAAAAAAAAACGTAACAATTAAAATCTAAATTTACATCACCAGCTGGGATTCGATCCTAGTACGACAGTTTACCAGCCCAGCACTAACGCTGCATGCCATCTTGCAAATAGCAGGAAGGGGCTTTGAATACGTTTGTGGCCACATTTAATGTAAAGAGCTATGTCATTCAATAATTGACATTTTACATGCGCTTATTCACGCAAAACGGGGTACCCGCACACCGGATCGTGGGGCCCTAAGGACAGCACTTGATCTCCCAGGGAGCGTCTGCCTTGGGCAAAAGGTTGGTTGAGTCATTTGTCGGCCGTGATGACTCAAGTCAAGCTTCTGTAGCACATGATGCACCGGGTGGTGTTATGCCCAGACCGAACAACAACAGAGATCTCTGCTGTACACTTTGGTGCGAATCCAAATAGGGATTTTTCGGCCTTGGTGGAGGTCAGGTGAATTCTAAATTATATTTACTGATGTCTTTCAATCCGTCAATTTGCAGAGAAAAAGCTTTTTGAGCTGAAAACATGCAGGGCAGCCCCCCTGTTGCCTCTTATACCCCCTTTACTCTGTAGCGTCCACAAATCAGACTTTTTGTGACTGACCGCTAGCTGGATAAGATTCAAACAGCCCATCAAAAAGGGGTCTTTAGAAAAAAGTGGATGTGGCAGTTAACAGCAGGGAACTTTTCACTTAAGATGCATTTATAAAACACAAAAATTTGTATATGAAATATTAGAGATAGCGAAAGATTCACAAAAAACAACATCTATGTTTTATCTATACTGTAATTGCTATGTACCCCAAGTGCATTTGGGGTAAAAAGCACAGAATGTACAATGCTGCTCATGTCCTCCCCAGTGACTCCCCCCCCCTAATCACTGACCAAGTAATGTTCTGTTCATTGTTTTCCCGCTACAAAGATAATCTGTGGTGTGAACGATTGGCTGCGAATCAAATGTGTCTGTTTAAATTGGGGTAATAACGTCTCAAGGTTGTAATCTTGGATCCTTCTGAGAAACAGATGAGCAGACGCGCAAAGGACCATGTAATTGTGCCAGTCAAATGGTCTTCTGACAGAAATATGCTTCAGTCAATTTTGACCTTTTCTGCTGAGGACATCGAGGGGATGACAACAAGCGGTAATTTGATGTTCTCAAACTGTTCTGTTCCTTTAATGGTGGTAACATAACAGTAATCTGAATTCCTCAGATGCACCACAAACTAAAGCCTCCAAAATCACCGTTAAGATTCATCAGCAGCCTTAAATAAATTTAACAGAAACTAAACACTTTGACAGAGCTGTTGTGTTAAGAAGTTTAATGTTGAGGAACAGTATACGCAATGAACTGGCAAAAAGGTGCAAGCACTACCTATTGTCATTTTTTCTTCCCCTGGCTCCCGTAGCTGGACAAGCCCACCACTTCCCGAAACACGGCTTTGTTTTAGAAAACAAAATTTAAAAAAACAGGCTTTGTAACACATCTTAAATAAAGCCTGGAGCTACAGATGTGGAAATCCCAGCTGTAATCTGTGATATTTCTACCTGAATA
>NC_084564.2:25862500-25870000 GCF_033978685.3 Nerophis lumbriciformis
CATGGCAGAAGTGCATTGTGTGTCATGACAGAAGTGCATTGTGGGTCATGGGATGCTAACTGCTGCTATGTCCGTAGCTATTAAAATGCACCATTTCAACATTGGCGGTAACTTATAAAAACTGAGAAGGGCTGAACAAAAATGGCACCGAAAAGGAAATCATATACTGCAGATTACAAGCTGGACGTAGTGAAATATGCAGCACAAAACGGCGATCGAGCAGCAGAAAGAAAGAAAGCGGCGCATACCAGGAGCGACAACGAGGAAGAAGATTTAATCGGATTTAGCGATCAGGAGTGACAGATTGTTTGGTAAACGTATAGCATGTTCTATATGTTATAGTTATTTGAATGACTCTTACCATAATATGTTACGTTAACATACCAGGTACGTTGACAGTTGGTTATTTATGCGTCATATAACGTACACTTATTCAGCCTGTTGTTCACTATTCTTTATTTATTTGAAATTGCTTTTCAAATGTCTATTCTTGGTATTGGATTTTATCAAATAAATTTCCCCCTAAAATGCGACTTATACTCGAGTGCGACATATATATGTTTTTTTCCTTCTTTATTATGCATTTTTGGCCGGTGTGACGTATACTCCGGAGCGATTTATTATCCAAAAAATACGGTAGTATAGGGTTAAGTGTTGTTTTTCCTCATTGGTTATGTTAGAGGAAGGGGTGCGCTCGGTGGGAGTATTTATTGTTTGGGATTAATTTGTACGTTTGTATTATATGGAACCGGTATTTTGACATTTTGTTTCCTCAATTCTGATTATGCCTAGCTGATTATCAGCTCCTACCTGTCTCCCTTATTACACGTAGTTGCGGCACCTTATGGGAATAGGTGTGCTGTTAACAGCGGTTTTATAATTACGCGACTGTTAGTTGGATAGAAAATACAGATAGCTGTATCATTTGTCAAGAATCTCAACAATCTTTGTTTACCGACCAAAACATGCCATTCTTATTTGTGGATACTCAAGACGTATTTAAAAATGTCAGAAACATTTAATATAATACAGTACCTGAATACTTCCAGCTTGGGCTTGCATCTCCACACTTTCATTTTACCAAAGTCTTAAAAAAAGGGCCTTCGTATCCTTCCTGAGAACTTCAAACGTTTGCCATGGCCTACGCAACCTTCGACCACTTCCCAACATGGAAGTGCAAATGGATAAAGCAGGTACTTAAGACATTTCTAACCTACGGCAGCAGTGACGACAACAGCAGGCCTTGCATTAGAACTGAAGAATCCAGTGCAGACGTCTTATATTTCTCACCCACGAGAGAGAATAATGCTCTTTTCGTGCGATCATACCTGCGATTTTGATGTTCATGTGGCCATCCAGCAGCAAATTCTCTGCTTTCAAGTCCCGGTGGACGATGTTGCGGTTGTGACAGTATTCCACCGCTGACAGTATCTGCCAGAACTTCCTTCTGGCCTCCAGTTCGCTGAGAGGGCCATGCTTCGCCAAATAGTCTGTAGTTGGGTAGAGTGAAAGGGGGATAGAATGACATCAAAGCCTTACAAACAAAACTTAAGGCAGAGACATTCAGCCGAGCCAAATTCGGCTATGGAATGACACCCTGCCAGCCCCTAGAGTTCAGTTTAAAACTTGGGAGACCAACATTTTTGCAGAAAATTCCTAAAAACACCAGAGTGCTCCTGTTGTATGTAGGAACTTGGACCACTGTAAACACAATGTCAGATCCGTGCATTGACATTTTAACTTTGCCAGCAAACAAAGGACATTGGGGTCCAAACTTTACATAACTAAGCGTACCTCAGTCCTTTGCTTCTTGGCAGTTAAGATTTTATGTAACTAAGGTGGTTGTTGTAGCTTTTTTTACTTCTGATTAGGATTGTTCGTTATACGGGTACTAATAAAATACCGCGATACTAATTGATTGAAATAGGTACTATACTGCTTTTGAAAAGTACCGGTATTTCATCTAAGTGCCGCTGTGTTGCGGTGACTACAGAGGCGAGGCGAGGCGCATGATGTTGAGTGTGTCAAAACGCACACACAAAGTGCACACAAGCAATAACATTGTGGTGGGGAAAAATGGCAAAAAACGACAATTCTACTGGTTAATAGTGTGCGTGAAGCACAATATGGAGGTATTTGGACTTCAAAACCAACGGTAAAGGTGACGCTTTAAACAAGGAAGCACCGCGCTTCAAGTGCTGCTTTAAAACACGCCTCGCCAAATGTGGCGATTAGTATTACCACCTTTGCTTCAAACTTAGGTAAAGATTTAAATAATGTGTATTCAGATCTGCACAAGGATTTATAAAGAGTGACAGGTAATAATGTAGTTGTTACACCTGTCCCGCTGTTCGCTCCGGTGCAGACTGTAGTCGAGGAGTGCAGGGGAGACCTTCCCTTCAGTTCACTTTACCCCGCAATGGGTCTGATAAGATCTACTTTCCGGTCAGAATGACGAGGCCGCCCATTTGTGACAATCTGGTTACTTTATTGTTAGTTTTGCAGGACACAACCAGACCCATTCATCACTTTACTGTGCAATGCGCGCGCTCCTCTCTCTCTGTACTCGCCCACTCACTCACTGACTCACTCAATACGTTGACATTCTCATAAACACACATACTTTATAATTGTAAAGGACAATGTTTTATCAACTGATTGCAATAATGTAAATTTGTTTTAACTATTAAATGAACCAAAAATATGACTTATTTTATCTTTGTGAAAATATTGGACACAGTGTGTTGTCAAGCTTATGAGAAGTGATGCAAGTGTAAGCCACTGTGACACTATTGTTCATTTTTTTTAATTTTTATAAATGTCTAATGATAATGTCAATGAGGGATTTTTAATCACTGCTATGTTGAAATTGTAACTAATATTGATACTGTTGTTGATAATATTCATTTTTGTTTCACTACTTTTGGTTTGTTCTGTGTCATGTTTGTGTCTCCTCTCAATTGCTCTGTTTATTGCAGTTCTGTGTGTTGCTGGGTCGGGTTTTGTTTTGGAATTGGATTGCATTGTTATGGCATTGCTGTGTATTGTTTTGTTTGATTGATTAATAAAAAATAAAAAAAAATAAAAATAAAAATTAAAAATTAAAAATAGATTTAAAAAAAATGAGAATCGATTCTGAATCGCACAACGTGAGAATCGTGATTCGAATCGATTTTTTCCCACACTCCTAGTTTGGATGGATGCCAAATATTAGCGAAGTTAAGACCGCCCAGCTAAAGTCAAGTAGTGCAAGTAAAATAAATGAATTTGGTAACAAATTGCTACAATTTGTGTTTTACCTTTAACAGATGTGTGTTTTACCTGCTACATGTCTTATCTGTGTACATTTATCCATAGTTTTGTTTTCAGTACTTACTAATAGTTGTATGTTTCTTAAAGCACAAACCAGGATTGGCAACCATAAATCATGAAGCATGTAATAGTATGTAAATAAAGCGTTTTTATTATATTCTTCTAATCTAATCCTTGATTATGGCAGATTATATGTAACAACAAAAACACAATGTGTTTAATGCCCTTTAAATTATATTTTAACCTTCTAAAATTGTTCTTTGAGTGCAAAAGGAAACGTGTTTATTGTATTGCAAAATTTTCTGTTAAAATATTGACACTTTTTCGTAGTTCCCTTTATTGGGAAAAGTATCGATAGCAAATTATTGGTATCAGGACAACCCTACTTCAGATACAGTCAGTAGTCATTTGTAAAAAAAAATGTATTTGTACTAGTGGTCCTCTCTATTTCATCATTTGGCCACTCAACTGGTGGCCTGTGAGTTAAAAAACTTAAAAGACTAACATTTTTGCAGCATAGTCTTAAAAACACTAGAGAGATGTCATAGAGATTATCTTTGACTAGCATTTACATAGAAGGTCCTTTAAACCAGCAGAGTGCTCCTGCAACTCTGACAAAATAAATAGATAGTAAAGGGAAAAGTTTGCCCCCCCGGTCCTAAGCTTGCTGGAAATATGGCCCCCAAAATATCCCTGACCTAAGGTATTTGAGTTAACATTCTCCAAATGCCCCATCCATCCATTTTCTACCGCTTGTCCCTTTATGGGGTAGCAGGGGGTGCTGGAGCCTATCTCAGCTGCATTCGGGCGGAAGGCGGGGTACACCCTGGACAAGTCCATTCTCCAAATGTTAAAATATAATTCACTTTTTATTAAGGGCAGGTCTACTATTAACTGTTTATAGTACTGTTTCATCACAGCATGTTTTGTACAATCAAAAGACACTATGTTTTTCACTCCAGAGTGCCCTCTTCCAGGCGCAGCTGGAAAAGGAAGACAAAGTCTAGATTTGAGTGATGTTGTAGCTGCAACTAGGTGGTAACCTGTGTGAAGTGAGGTGGTTGTACAAACACAATCGAATGAAGCTTTAAATCGCCACATCGCACCACATTCAATTTTTCTGATATGTATAGATGTAATTAAATACTATTTTTGGAGCACCATGATCTGTGGTAAATGTGAGTCAGCAGCAGGGTTCTTGTTCACAGATCGTTTGCTTAGCTTCTATTCACACTCTGTGGCAAACAAGATAGGACACTGTGTTGGCTTTCCTTTCAGCTCAACCAAATGAGAAGCCATAACACACTGTGGGTGACAAACACTAAAGAACAAACAGATGAAAACTTCAGAACGATTCATAAAGTACAAAATGTAGATGCATGGCTAACTGTGATTTTGAAAGAGGGCTATTTAAAAATGGCAACGTGGGAACATGTTAAAAACCGGAAGTGAACAAACTTAGTAATTGCCGAGACATGGAGAATGGGTAAAATGAATAAGCTCTGCTTCCTACTCTCATGTTAAATTGTGCAAGGATAAACATGTTAAGCATATGTAAAATATAAACTCAACCATTACGTCCTATTACCATATTTGTTAACAGCAAATTCTTAAGACGAAAAAGCATTGGTCATGAAGCACTGAAAAGTCACTACTATAAGTGAGACCAACATTTGACTCGCATATAAAACATCCTCACAGGCTCATCAGTCGTTAAACTGAGAACATATTTCCTGTGGGCAAGAAACATTGAGTGAAAGCCAAAACAAAATCAACAACCAGATAAAGGCATAATATAGTGTTTCAAAGTCATGACATCCACTACAAAGCATCAGTTGGACGTGAAGCCATTTAGTGATTAATTGTCTGGGGAAAAAGAGGTGGTTGATTAGATAGTACCTGGCACATTCCAAAGAGGATGCCATTTGGTGACAAGAGCATTTCTCATGCGTTCATGCAATACTGCTAATCAAAAGAAACACCCACAAGGGGAATGTGTCGAGGAGGTCCAGAAGAACCATCAGAACGTTTTTCCTTCATGCTCTATTTATGCTACAAAATAACTGAACGGCTTCATTTCAGTTATGGATACAGGCATTGAGCAGTGATTCAATCGGGAGACTTCTGAGTCACACCATCGAAAGTTGAGATCAGTTGAACCTCGCCCACTTTTCCGGTCATCGCTCTTTGCCGCTGCATTTCATTGACATTTTTAATTTTTTTTTTAGCCTTTATTTAACCAGGTAAAAATCCCATTGAGATCATCAATCAATCAATCAATGTTTATTTATATAGCCCTAAATCACAAGTGTCTCAAAGGGCTGCACAAGCCACAACGACATCCAAAGTCCACATAAGGGCAAGGAAAAACTCACCCCAGTGGGACGTCGATGTGAATGACGGGAGGGGGGGGGGGGGGGGGGGGGTTTACCCACATATGCGGTATATGTAATTGTAATCCTTACAATTTCAAGGATCTCTTTTCCAAGGGAGACCTGGCCAAGAGGGCAGCAGCAAGGTTACATTAAAAACAGTAAACATCGCATAAAACATCACATTTACAACATTAAAACTTGCTCACATGACACATGTGCATACAGACAAGGTAGAGTGCAGTCCTTTCACAGAAGCTTTAAAGTCATTCAATGTAACAAGGGTTTGAAGTTTAATATTCGATTGTAGGTTATTCCAAGCCTTCGGTGCTGAAAACCTAAATGCTTTCTTGCCCAGTTCAGTTCTTACTTTGGGGACGACAAGTTGCAGAACATTCATTGAACGAAGATTGTGACTTCCTTGTTTCTTTGTTAAAAGACAAGACAGATAAGATGGAGTGATACCCAGAATGGTTTTGTAAATGAAAACATACCAATGATTGAGGCGTCGAGCACATAAAGATGTCGAGTTAACCATTGTGTGTAATACGCAATGGTGAGTAAGGGGAGCGCAGTTGGTGATGAATCTCAGTGCCCCGTGGTACACACTATCCAGCTTGTGGAGACAACCAGCAGTAGCATTCATGTACAACACATCTCCATAGGCAATAACAGGTAAAAAGGTTGATTCCACCAATTTCTGTTTCACAGTAAAAGAAAAGCAAGACTTATTTCTAAAATAAAATCCCAGTAAAAGTTTCAGTTTTTTTACAACATACTGAATGTGCTCCTTAAAACTCAAGTGGTCGTCAATTAAAAATCCTAAATATTTAAAGCAGATACTAACATAATTGGTTGCCCATTTCTTGTTAAAATGTTCTCACACAGTGCTGATCTTACAGTTTTTGATGTGGTAAAGAACATACACTTTGTTTTCTCTGTATTTAAAACCAGTTGAAGATAGCAAAGTTGTTCTTGTACTCTGTCAAATGCATGTTGTACATATTTAAAGGCTTCAGCAGGAGTGGATGCTGTGCAGTATATGACAGTATCATCGGCATAGAAATGGAAAGTTGATTCATTTCATTGCATTCAGTCACTGCTATTCTCCTGAATGAATGCAGCCTCAGATGATCCAGATATCAGTCATTGGATCGCTAAAGCACATCTGAAGGCAGGACCATTCAATCATAGCTGGACGCCCTTTCTGTACTCTCACATGTAGTGCATAGGTTCATCTGAGTAAAACCTGAGTAAAAAGGGATTTCGGGAAATAAATATCCATCCATCCATCTTCTAATGCTTGTCCCATATTTAAAATAAACAATGTATCCAAATTTACAACATATGTACTATTAATTATCCATATATATTTGTATTTGTCCTATATTTAAAATAATTTCTGTATAACATATATAATTAATATACAACATTAATTATACACATATATGCTTTTCTACACTCGAACCGCTATACACAAAACAAACCACTACTGACAAATACCAGTCCCTTCAAAAATTTGCAATGTTGTGAACGTGCCTATTCACGTAAATTCCACCAATCCCCACAATTTATGCGAGGCCTTGCAACTTTGTCTAAAGCCTACAACTTCCTTGGAGCTGTTGAAGTGTTCTTCAGCTTCAGGTATCTTGGGGATCATGCATCTCGGCACCTAACCTGGAACCACAACACTTTCTGTCTGCTCATGAAAGCACACCTCAAGCTGCAGTGTGCTGGACTCGGTAGGGAGCTCCATCCTTGGGAGCTTCTACGGATGTGTGGTGGAGAGAACCATCAGCCCCAGCAGAACGGTGTG
>NC_084564.2:25875000-25895000 GCF_033978685.3 Nerophis lumbriciformis
CTCTTTAGGGTTCATATGTTCGTAAATCTGACTGTGATGAAGTCAGTGCCTCACCAGCCATCAACCTCACCGCACGTCACTGATATATATACACATATGTATGTATGTATGTATGTATATATATATGTATATATATGTATATATATATGTATATATATATATATATATATATATATATATATATATATATATACACATTATATATATATATATATATATATATATATAAACGGACACATTAGCCAGTCGCCACTACTTACGGTCAACTGTCTCAGTACATTTACTACAACCACTTACTTTTAGCCTTAAACTTAACCACTGACCCCCGAAAAATTGTTTTCAATCGAGCGCACTTAATCCGTCCCAATTAGAAAAGCTATCCTTAATTAACTGGCCTTTAGTCTGAAATGTGTGCCCAGAGTCAATGTCAAGCCGGGATGAGTAATCCATTGATATGATGTTGGCCGGGGAAAATAATTGGACACAGCGAGACATGTAGAAATGCGTCCTGGGAAAGTGAACAGAACAAGTATGAATCATGGTGTTAGGGAACATATCAACTGTCACTATGCCTTGCCAAAAAGCTGGCCGGGAGCTTTAGTCTCTTAACAGCTGCTTAGGTTATAGATGGGACAAACAGTGTGTCTACAGGACAGCTTGTTGGAAAAAAATAATAATGCTCAATCTTCGAATCGCACTGCATATACACGCGCGCGTGTGCACGCACACACACATGTCTATTTTCAACATCAGTAAATGATAGCCAAGCCATCGAAATGCAGCAACCAAATTAAAGTCACATCCATGTGCGTGCTGAGAGAAGGCGGTGCTGATTTCATTGCGAAGCACTAAGCGCTGAAAATGGCTCGCAGCCAGCTGGAGCTCGGCTCGTCTTTGACGTCCAAGTACGAACTTGATGGCGATTGGTCGGGACACTTACATTAAAGTAGGTTTTAAATCAAATGCTTATTTACTGATACCTTTCCACTTAACTGGCTGAAAAATATAGCATTAAACTCCTTAAATACGTCATTGAAATCCCTTCCAGGCTGCTCTGTGTTAAATGATCAGGTTATTGTTAAATAATATTTTTGGTAAACAATTTGTCTGGTGACTGATGATTAATTTTCATTGCTTAATGTACTCTATTAACAAAGTTTGATTTACATAGGGTAGTGAACTTGGACATGATGTCACAATAGCAATTCAAGTGCACCCCACGTCACACATCGCACTGTTTAAGATGACATGTCAGCTGACTTTAAGCGCCCTCTGGATTGGCTGCCGTTGTGGCTGGCGGCAGACTAATTCAGTAAAGACACACAATACCTTCTTTAATTGTAAATTATCCACTCAACAGATAAAATAAGGGAGCGTTAAGATACAAAGGCTTAAGTCAACATGACCATCATCTTTGAAGTAGTTAGAGTTCTGTGCAGCGCTCGCAATTGGTTAACGGTGTGCACCCTAAACTCCATTGTATAAATGTGCGTTTCTACATTGGTTGTTTGTTCTATTTAATTTCATGCTCAAATCTATCACGATCACATTGGTTAATATTGTAGTTACGTTACCTTTAATTTGGCTTTTATGGTGTCATTTTGACAATTGTTTTGATTATAATTAGGGTTGGGCCAATAATACGATATCAATTTATATGGCCTTAGATACATAATCGATATAAATATAAAATGCGTTCGATAAAATATTCAATATATATTCATATTTTTTGACCGTAAGAAACCAGGAATTACGAAGCTTGATTTGTTTCATGAAGTTTTAAAAGAGGATTATTTGTAATATGTACACTTTCAGAATGTGCTTGTTGTATTTTTGGCCAAAGACAAAAAAAATATATTTTGAATTGTCTTTATTTTTAAATTATTGTGCCATGATTTCATCAATCCGGCCTGTGTGGGAATAGATGTTCCTCCATGCGGCCCCTGAGCTGAAATTAGTTTGACATCCCAGGTCTATAGCTTTCATATTTGATTTGAGTGATACCAATGTTATATTTTCTGCTTGAGTTTGCAATTAATTAATTAATGCTGGTAAACAGTTAAAACATTTGTTTTATTAATTATGATCTGTATTTATTTAATCTAAAAAATAATTATGAGAAAAGTCACCAACCTGAAGTATTTTCATTTGAATTCTGTACATTATTGTGGCAGATCAAAAGATATATAACCAAAAAAGGGGCTTTATGAAGTAATTTATTGTTTTAATAGGCTTGAACAGATGCAGTCTTATAACATTTACTGATATAAAAAAATCAGGTCCGTATAAAGTGCTGAAGTTATAACACATCAAAAAACAGTAAAATCACAATACAAATACTGTACTGAATGTTGAACTAGTTGCTTTTCCTCTGCTTAAGTAATATAAAATAAATAAAACAGATCCATCAATCACATTGCTGTAATTTAGAAAATCAAAAACATTTTTGTTCATCAGAGCGCACTGCTGTTATTAAATATGACAGGTGTGGACAGTATTGGAGACAGAAGCATTTGTCCCACACTAAAAGTACTGTATATATTGGAGAAGAAAAATATTTGCAGTTTCATTTTGAAAGTGCAACATCGCGTTTTTTCGTCAGCTGCTGGGACTGAGAGTTGCCATGCAGCAGGCGATGTGTCGAGAACGTTGCCACAATTTTTTTAATAAAGTCTTTAGTTTGTTTAATGGGATGCTCACTCGTCCTTTATTTAACTGCTAACTTTGCAGTTTTCCAATAACATCAAAACTAGCTAAAATGTTTTGTCATCTCATCGAATTGAACACAGGCAGTGTTGTCAGTGAGTAATAAAGATTGTGTATTAGATGTGTGAGGTATCACTCCTGTTTTTTTTTTGTTGGCCAACTGTTGCATTCAAAGTCAATCAATTTACTTATATATAGCCCTTAATCACAAATGTCTCAAAGGGCTGCACAATAATAATAGATTTTATTTGTAAAAAGCACTTTACATTGAGTAAACAACCTCAAAGTGCTACAGTGTATTAAAAAAATAAAAATAAAATAAAAAAAGATAATAAAACATTTTTAAAAATTTAAAGAAATAAAAACTAGAACAGCCAAATAGCTAAAACTAGTATGCATATATCTAAAAAAAAAAGGCTTTATTAAAAAGAAGGGTTTTTAAGCCTTTTTTAAAAGCATCCACAGTTTGTGGTGCCCTCAGGTGGTCAGGGAGAGCGTTCCACAGACTGGGAGCGGTGAAGCAGAAAGCCCGGTCTCCCATTTTTCGTAGCTTTGTCCTCGGAGGTTGGAGGAGGTTAGCCTGTCCGGAGCGGAGGTGTCGTGTGGAGGATTTGGGGGTGAGTAGTTCTTTGAGGTAGAGGGGGGCATTTCCATGGAGGCACTGGTGGGTTAAAATAGGGAGACTTTGAATTCAATCCTGAGTGAAACAGGAAGCCAGTGAAGGGCTTTGAGAGTTGGTGTGATATGATCATATTTCCGCACTCTCATCAGGATCCTAGCAGCACTTTTCTGTACGTATTGTAGCTTCTGGATGTTTTTGCTGGGGATCCCGACAAGAAGTGCGTTGCAGTAGTCTAGCCTGGAGGAGACAAAGGCGTGGACAAGCCTCTCGGCATCAGAGAGAGTGAGTGAGGGGCGGAGTTTAGCAACGTTCCTGAGGTGGTAGAAGGAGGTCTTGCACAGTTGTTTTATTTGAGCCTCAAAGGTCAAGTGAGGGTCCATTCTAACACCCAGATTAGTGACAAAGAATGAGAGGTGAATGTCGTGGCCGTAGAAGGTGATGCTGATGATGGTGTATGACTAAGTCTGATGTAGGGTGCCGACTAGAATGGCTTCGGTTTTGGAGCTGTTTAGTTGAAGAAAATTGTGTTTCATCCACGCCTTTATCTTCTCCAGGCAGTTGGTAAGTGTGGATGATGGCAGGGCTGCAGAGGGGGTTGGGTTTGTTTTTAGGTAGAGTTGAGTGTCATCGGCATAGCAGTGGAATGATATTCCGTGCTGGCTGATGACACGGTCAAGAGGGAGCATGTAGAGCAGCGTTTCTCAAAGTGTGGGGCGCGCCCCACTGGTGGGGAATAGAGACATGACAGGTGGGGCGCGAGGAACGGGAGGAAATTTCACTTTACATTTTTTTTTTTAAATTATTATATTCTTAGATTATTTTTTTTACTATGCTTTCATTTTCTATACACACTGTAAATCACTTTGTGATTCTGTCTGTGAAATCCGCTATATAAATAAATGGAAATTACCGGTACTTATTTTTACTGTAGGCTTTATATTTCTCGGTACGAGCGAAAGTTTGACAGACATAGCAACAGTAACTAATGGGGGCGGGGCTAAGCGGAACAAACTTTCGCGCGGATGGGTAGCAGGCTAATGTGTGGATCACAATTATATACATTTGTGACTCGCACCTCAAAGGTCGTCGAGCCAGAGCCAGCGCCTGCAGAGAAACAAAAATCTGACGGGCACACACTGTCATTCACCGGGAAGCACTCGCGTCAAGGCAGCTCAGCCCCGAACTCAATGAGGTTTTAACATGTTGTGAGCGCGGTAAATTTGATCAAAACACGACCACTGAAAGCGCGACTGTTCTCTGCACTGTGTGAGGAAATGGGAGCTGATCATACAGCCGTGCTGTTTCACAGTGAAGCAAGGTGGCTCTCGTGGGGGAAAGTGCTGTCACTTGCCCTGTCTTGCCAAAATGCATAGCTCCTCCTTTTTTTTTTGCAAAGATTGCAAAGTGGCACTTTTATTGTATTTATTATTGAACTTGATGCAACTTATTTGATTTATTATTGAACTTGATGCAAGTTATAACACTTTTTTTGATTTATTATTGAACTTGATGCAAGTTATAACACTTTTGTTTTATTTATTATTGAACTTGATGCAAGTTATAACACTTTTTTTGATTTATTATTGAACTTGATGCAAGTTATAACACTTTTTTTGATTTATTATTGAACTTGATGCAAGTTATAACACTTTTGTTTTATTTATTATTGAACTCGATGCAAGTTATAACACTTTTTTTGATTTATTATTGAACTTGATGCAAGTTATTTGATTTATTATTGAACTTGATGCAAGTTATAACACTTTTATTTGATTTATTATTGAACTTGATGCAAGTTATAACACTTTTTTTTATTATTATTGAACTTGATGCAAGTTATAACACTTTTTTTGATTTATTATTGAACTTGATGCAAGTTATAACACTTTTATTTAATTTATTATTGAACTTGATGCAAGTTATAACACTTTTTTTTAATTTATTATTGAACGTGATGCAAGTTATAACACTTTTTTTGATTTATTATTGAACTTGATGCAAGTTATAACAGTTTTTTTTATTTATTATTGAACGTGATGCAAGTTATAACACTTTTTTTTTTATTTATTATTGAACTTGATGCAAGTTATAACACTTTTGTTGTATTTATTATTGAACTTGATGGAAGTTATTTTATTTATTATTGAACTTGATGCAAGTTATACCACAGCTGCACAGTTATTTTATTTATTATTGAACTTAATGTTATTTTATGTTATTGAGTTCGAATGTATACAACTTGATGTTCAATAAATTTGAAAATGTTAAAGCTTGGCATTAGCGCTCTGTTGGAGTGATGGGGGCAGGTGGGGCTTGAAAACTCCCCCTTGTCTAAAGTGGGGGATGACAAAAAAAGTTTGAGAACCACTGATGTAGAGTGTGAAAAAAGTGGGGCCAAGGACTGATCCTTGAGGGACACCACAGGTGACAGAGAGTGTGTCCGACTTTGCCTCTCCCAGAGAGACGAACTCTGTTCTATCGGTGAGGTAGGACGTGAACCAGTTCAGGGCAGTATCAGAGAGTCCAATGGTGGGGTGTAGGCGGTGTAGGAGGATGCGGTGATCAACAGTGTCGAATGCTGCAGTGAGGCCAAGGAGGATGAGAAGAGATGGTGAGACAGCGGATGAGCGGATGTTTTCTACTTTAGTCCTGAAGAAAGAGATGAAATTGTTGCATTGCTCCTGTGTGGTGTCTGAGTGTAGGGGAGTTTGGGGTTTGAGGAGATGATTTATGGTGGAGAAAAGTTGCTTGGAGTTTCCAGGGCTATTGTTGATGATATTGGAGTAGAACCGGGACCGTGTATCACTGAGGGACTTTGAATAGGCTTTCTGGTGTTCTCGATAGGCTATTTTGTGAACAGTGAGTCCTGAATCCATGAAACGCCGTTCAAGGACACGCCCCGCTCTCTTCATTTTCCGCAGCTCGCCGGTGTACCAGGGGGCTGAGTGCATGAAGGTGACTGTTCGGTTTTGACAGGGGCATGGAGGTCTAGGAGGCTGCTTAGCGAAGTGTTGTAGAAGTCTACTGACTCAGTGACTGATGGGAAGTTGACAGAGGAGAGATGCTGGAGGTCAACGGCCAGGGTGTCCAGGTTGATGTTTTTTAGATTCCTGAAACTGATTTGGCGTTTGGGATTTTCAAGGGGGGGACATGAAAGGCAGCTCCATTGAAATGGCCTTGTGGTCAGACACACCCAGGTCATACACCAAGAGGTTGCTGATGGGGACAGAGTTGGTGATGACCAACATGTTCAAGCCACAACAACATCCTCGGCTCAGATCCCACATCAGGGCAAGAAAAACTCAACCCAATGGGAACAACGTGAATTTCAATATTGATAAAAAATTATTATTGTTTGTTAATTTTTTTTTTTTACTTTTAGTTTGTCCATAATCATGCAGCCCTATATGTAAGACTACATCTCATACATGATCATTATTTTGTATCTAGATGGACAACAGGGGATGTATTATATTTGGGTCAACAGCGTAATATGTTTACACACCGCTGGTTTGACATTAAAGGCAACGTTTCGTCTTATTCTGTGTGCATGTTTGCCCTTGAAATCTAATTTGGAGAGTGTGTTAAGGTGAGAGTCACTGATCTTGCAACAAATGAGTCGTGTCGATGACTAAACAGCTGCCACTAGGATTACTCCACCAATGACTTCTTTGTGGTAGATCAAAACATAACCTTGGTTACCTGCTGTCTTTTCAAAAAAATAATAAAAAACCTAACGATCAAACCTAAGATATATTTCAGATAGGCAGCAAAGGTCATGCCAATTTAAAAATGTACTCAGTAAATATATATTCGAGGTGGACAAGTTAATTTTCACATAAATGCAACACACTCTTGTAAATTCTAAAATACATCCAGCAGAGACCAATTAACAATTCAAATGTATGAGCAAACAGAACAACCTGTCCCATTTTGCTTAGTCATGTGCGCTTTTGCAAATGTTCTGCATCAAAGTGAGAGCTGCGGCACATCGCTGTCCAAACATCTCCAGTGACACCATGATATGCAGAGGGTTCATGTGGAAACACAAATTGACAGCTTATGTAAATAAGGTGGTGAATCAAAAATAGGATTATTTTCTTTGAAGGCAACAATGTCTCCTTCCCTTCATAACAGCCAGACGAGAGAGCTATGCGAGTGCGCAAGCTTCAGTAGTGCTTTTAAATATGCGTGCCCTACATTTCCTCACTACTTTCCAAATTCAAGTGGATGTCCCCAGCTTACTGCATGCCTCGATCCCCTTTCTGCCTTCTTTTCCATCCCGCCTCTGCTCCCTGCAACACGACTGTATTCGCATTTGACCCAATTTCCTAGTTGGACCCATCTTTGGTTATTGACGTGCTGAGGAGCGGCTTGAACAAAAGGTGCACCTGCAAACAGCGTTGGAGGCCTGTGCTGGCTGGGCCCGCTATGATGATGAATGAAGACATCACTCTTAAACCTGCTTGTGCCAAACACGTCTCAGTTTTTACTTTAATGCATGCTCAGAAGGGATGTAACAGTATTGTAGATACCGCGATGTTGCGGGTTTTTAAATCTAATCAATAATGCTGTGGCGCATGACTGTATCAAATGGAGACTTGATGAGTGCAGTTTTTTCTCTGGCACTTTTGCTTTAGCAGGTCTGAAAATAAACTGTATCTCCAAGAATCCTCTGCGCAGCACAGGACCGCTATGTTGGGGTCTGCAACGCCGTAAAGGGGAGAGAAAGAGGATGTGAAGTGTGTTCCACTTTGTAGGAGATAAGACGAATAGTTTTTTTCAAAATCCATCCTTAAATGCTTGAGTTTTGTTGCTAACAAACAGGCAAACAAACCCTGGCGAAAACACAACTTTTGTGGTGGTGGTAATAAAGAGCACCACGTTCGTTTCAAGTCAAAACAGACTCGGTCAAGGCGCACCGTTTCAAGGGAAAGCACCTGACTGTACACCTGATAAGCTACCATCACCCAGAAAAGATGAAGCCATCAAAGCTAAAGCTCAATCTGTGAGGTATTTACATTATTAAAAGTTAAAATGTGAGTTTACTTTTCTGAGAAACTGCATTTTCCAAATTGATTTAAAAAATGTGAAGGACACTGCTTCTCAGAACCTAAAAGTTGAGAAACACGGTGGATGTTCCTGCACAGTTCTTTGCACTTAAAATACTTTTTTGTTTGTAGTAATTAATATGATTAGATCATTTTAGCATTATGTTTGTGATAAATTACAGTAAGTGTGTATCATAACACTCCTACCACTTCATTTTACACACTATGACATAATTGGCATTTTAAAGTCTTTTGGGGGGGGGGGGGGCATACCACAATAATGTCGCACAGTGGCCTTAATACCGTTATAATATTGTACCGCCAGATTTTCATATCGTTACATCCCTAATGCTCAGTAGTCGTACTGATCAGCCACAACGAACAGTTGCGGACTTGCTGCGGCTCTTTTAGGCACTCTTAACACCTTTGAATAGGAGCCAACTCGAAAAATTCATCATGTCAGAGTAGTAGAGGAAAATCTCTAGTGGTCAATAATATCGGTCAGCAGAAGATCTTTTTGCCTGAGTGATCCAGAGTACTTCCAAATACAATGGTAGGGATGCAGCAATCAATTATTTTAGTAATCTAGTAATTTATTGATTCGTTTTTTCGATTCATTGGGAAATCGGATAAAACACACTTTATAGTCTCAATGTGATTTTATACATTGTAATTTATAATGTAAATAGTTGAAATAAACAATTATTCTGCTTGCCATAACCTTCATCCTTTAGAAAAAATGCACATCAACACTAAAATTGCACTTTTAGCATGAGTGCCAATACATTTTAATTTTTGAATTTTTAAATGTTCCGCTTTTGCCACCACACAGATCATGGCCTCCACACCCCACCACTTTCATGTTTGCTATATTGCAACGGTCGCGTGTAAACTAAGTCCACGTATTTAAAGTTCTGGGTACTTCATGTGGTTTAGATTTGATACATTTCTATTAGTTACACTCATTAAATGATCAATCAAAGCATCAGAATATGGATCATAGCTATTTTCTAAACAAACTAATGGATTTAATTGATTAATCGTTGCAGCCCTACATACCGTATTTTTCGGATTATAAATCGCTCCGAAGTATAAATCGCACCGGCCAAAAATGCATAATAAAGAAGGGAAAAAACATATATAAGTCGCACTTGAGTATAAGTCGCATTTTTTGGGGAAATTTATTTGATAAAATCCAACACCAAGAATAGACATTTTAAAGGCAATTTAAAATAAATAAAGAATAGTGAACAACAGGCTGAATAAGTGTACGTTATATGACGCATAAATAACCAACTGAGAACGTGAATTTGAATTGAATTATATTTTATATGGCGCTTTTCTCTAGTGACTCAAAGCGCTTTACATAGTGAAACCCAATATCTAAGTTACATTTAAACCAGTGTGGGTGGCACTGGGAGAAGGTGGGTAAAGTGTCTTGCCCAAGGACACAGCGGCAGTGACTAGGATGGCGGAAGCGGGGATCGAACCTGGAACCCTCAAGTTGCTGGCACGGACGTTCTACCAACCGAGCTATACCGCCCTGGTATGTTAACGTAACATATTATGGTAAGAGTCATTCAAATAACTATAACATAAAGAACATGCTATACGTTTACCAAACAATCTGTCACTCCTAATCGCTAAATCCGATGAAATCTTCTTCCTTGGTGTCGCTTCTAAACAACTCTGCCAACTCCAAAGGTAGACAATGCGCCGCAATGTGTTAATAATGTCACACATAAGTCACGCCAGAGTATAAGTCAAACTATGAAAAAAACTGCGATTTATAATCCGAAAAATACGGTACACTTATGTTCACTTCCGGTTCTCTATTTATTCACAATATACTCCATAAGTAATAACATTAAAACATAAATATATAAATAATAATTAGTGAAGTAAGTTGTATTTCATATGGCGAGATAAAAACAATTATCAATAAGTTCAGAACATTTATCATGGTTCTACTTTGTAAACACTAAGTTTGAAGAGTTTCTTGAATTGGATCATATAAGGAGTACATTGTTTGATTTCTTTGGAGAATCCAATTCATAATTGAATTCCACATACTGATGTACTAAAGGTCTTAAGAGTTCTATGTGCATACATATGTTTTAAATTACATTTTTCACCAAGGTTAAATTTCTTCTCTTTTGTTGAGAATAATTATTGGGTAGCAGGTTACATTTTACTTTGTGCATACTTTTATCTGTTTGCGAATTCACTATGTTGGGAAATGTCGGTATTTTCAATTCAATAAATAAAGGGTTTGAATGTTCTCTATATCCAACATTATGTATTATTCTAACTGATACATGGTAACACGGTTAATGAATGAAGTGCACTTTTGTAGTTATTTTCCCATATTTCTGCACAATAACCTAGATATGGTAACAATAGCGAGCAGAAGAGAATATGAAGTGATTTTTGGTCCAATGCATATTTTGCTTTATTCATTAATGACGTGTTTCTTGCCACCTTATGTTGTGTATTTTTTATATGAGATTTCCAGTTAATTTTATCATCAATCATTATACCTAGAAATTTAGTTTCATTTACTCTTTTCAATTTCTATTCCGTCTAATTGTATTTGTGTTTGACTTTCCTTTCTACTGTTACCGAATAGTATTATTTTGTCTGTTTTTGTCAAACCATCTTTTTAATTTGTTAATTTCTTCTCTTTGTATTAGTATTATCTTCTGTGTGTTCTCTCCTCAACAAGACACTGTTGTATCATCCACGAAAAATACTAACTTTAAGTCAGAGATGTCCGATAATGTCTTTTTTGCCGATATCCGATATCGTCCAACTCTTAATTACCGATTCTGATATCAACCGATACCGATATATACAGTGGTGGAATTAACACATTATTATGCCTAATTTTGTTGTGATGCCCCGCTGGATGCATTAAACAATGTAACAAGGTTTTCCAAAAGAAATCAACTCAAGTTATGGGAAAAAAATGCCAACATGGCACTGCCATATTTATTATTGAAGTCACAAAGTGCATTATTTTTGTAACATGCCTCAAAACAACAGCTTGGAATTTGGGTCATGAGGAGGTTGGGGTGGGGGAGGATTAGCCGGGGGGGGGGTATATTGTAGCGTCCCAGAAGAGTTAGTGCTGCAAGGGGTTCTGGGTATTTGTTCTGTTGTGTTTATGTTGTTTTACGGTGCGGATGTTCTCCCGAAATGTGTTTGTCATTCTTGTTTGGTGTGGGTTCACAGTGTGACGCATATTTGTAACAGTGTTAAAGTTGTTTTATACGACCACCCTCAGTGTGACCTGTATGGCTGTTGACCAAGTATGAATTGCATTCGCTTGTGTGTGTGAAAAGCCGTAGATATTATGTGATTGGGCCGGCACGCAAAGGCAGTGCCTTTAAGGTTTATTGGCGCTCTGTACTTCTCCCTACGTCCGTATACACAGCGGCGTTTTAAAAAGTCATAAATGTTACTTTTTGAAACTCATACCGATAATTTTGAAACCGATACCGATAATTTCCGATATTACATTTTAAAGCATTTATCGGCCGATAATATCGGCAGTCCGATAATATCGGACATCCCTACTTTAAGTCTTTTGTGACTTTACAAATGTCAGTTGTATAAAGATTTAACTATTTTGGTCCAAGTATTGATCCCTGTGGTACGCCACAATATATATTCAGTGTTGTAGATGTTTGTTTGCCTAGATTGATATATTGTTTCCTGTTGGTTAAGTAGCTTCTAATCCAGTTTAAGACCTACCCTCTGATTCCGTACCGTTCTAATTTAGTAATAAAAATATTGTGATTGTGTCAAATGCTTTAAGTTACATCCATAAACACTGCTGCTGCACACTGTTTACCATCTATTGTATTGGTCATTTCCTCTGTTATTTTGATTAAAGCCATCAAGTTGAAATATTAGCTCTGTATCCATATTGGTCTTCAGCGAGTATTCTATATTTATTCATGAAACTCTCCAATCTGTTATTGAACAGTTTTTTAATGATTTTAGAAAATTGTGGAAGTAAGTGTGGTTTGTAAATTGGTGTTTGTCTCCAGTCTTATAAATTGTTACAACTTTAGCTATTTGAAAGCTAGTGAATGTTGTTTGTTTGTTTGGGAATTTGCCTGTTTGAAATGGTAGGTTACTAATATACATTAATTGACCTGAGATCTCTTCAATAACCTTTTTTATTGTTTCCATATCAATTCTATTACAATCGATTGAAGTCTTGGATTTGCATTTTATCCACGATTTTTACTATTTCTGTTTCCTCTTTCGTGAGGAACATTGAGTTGGGATTTCTATCTTTGGTGTCAATATAGTCCTCAGTTGAAACTGGGTCTGGATTTTTTTCCTGCAATTTTGGTTCAATATTTGCAAAATAATTATTGAAGCTTTCAACTACTTTAATATTTACGTTTCCGTCTGAGAAGTATCGGGGGTAATCCTTCTTAGTGCCATTTTTACTAATGCTATTGAGGATGGCCCATGTTGCTCTTGTATTATTTTTGTTCTGGTCTAATAATTGACTGTAATATCATTTTCTACATGTTCATAGTATGTTATTTAGCTTGTTTTTATACTTTTTGTATTTATTTTCTGCCTCTGTAGTTATTTGTGTTATAAATGTTCTATATAATGTATTCTTCTTATTACAATATTTTGAATCCTTTTGTGATTGTTCTTTCTCTGCTTTCTACTGGGTTGTTTCCATGGACAATGTCTGCCATAAAGTATTATAAATGTGTTTAAAAATGTACCATATGTTTTATCAACATCATTTTCCTTGTATACATTGTCCCAATTTTGCTTTTCTAGTTCATTTTCAAAGGCAATCATACCTTTCTCTGTGCATAGTCTTCGAAAGGTATTTTTGTCATCCATATTCCTCTAGTAGTTTCCATCAAATATTGCAAAAACTGGCAGATAATCACTAATGTTGGCTATAAGTAGACCACTTGTAGTGTTATCAAAATTCGAAGGCAATCATACCTTTCTCTGTGCATAGTCTTCCAAAGGTATTTTTGTCATCCATATTCCTCTTGTAGTTTCCATCATATTTTGCAAAAATTGGCAGATAATCACTAATATTGGTTATAAGTAGACCACTTGTAGTGTTATTATCAAAATCATTGGTGAAAATATTATCAATAAGTGTGGCACAGTGTTCTGTGATTATGCTTGGCTTTGTGATTTTAGGATATAAACTGATGCTGTACATTGTATCAATAAAGTAATCAATAAACATTTGCTAATTAGGGTTCAATAAGTCAATATTGAAGTCACCATACAAGAAAATTATTTTTTGACCAGTGTCTATAGAACTTGCCTTGATCCAGTCTTCAAATGTTTCAATACTTGACTTAGGTGAGCTATATATACAACTGATGAATATGTTTGAGCTTTTTTCCTGCCATATTTTCTGTTTTATGGTTTTGCATTCTAAGATATTATCAATATCAAATGACATGAATTTAAGTGTTGGTTTTCCGTCAGACTGCATTATGGAAGCAGTGTAAACTTTAATATTTGTCCAGGTCCTTTATGTCATGGACAACAAGGACTCTTGCTTCCGGACCTCCATTGAGCTTGATGTAGATTTTACAGTTGCCACTACAAGTTCCCTGAATTTTTCCCTGCTTTCTCAAGTCGCGTGCTTTCTTGGCGATTTCAGTACACGTTTTGTGCCTCTCACTGGACCAAAATCAGTTCAAAGATGCCAGGTAACTCTGCTGTGGCTGTGATCACAAATATGGAAGTGCGAAAAACGACAAAATGGCTGGCGGGGAGAAGACGCAGTCGAAATGGAGGCACGTAAATAAGACCGCCCATAAAACGGCGCATCCTGCAGAGACGGTCAGAAAGCGGCTTGAAGATGGTCTGTAAAACATAATCTATGCAAATGCAAAAATGTTATGTAGACCACAGAAAGAAAGAAAAAATGTGACCCTTTTAAGGTTCCACTGCAAAGGAGGACAACAATGTAATACAGCATCTTCCAAGCAGTCCTTATCTGCCCGTCTAAGTCAAAGAGGCGGTCGATGATGACATATACACTACCTCTTGCATAACAATATTCCATTGTGCAATCAGGGCACGTGGGTCAGAGAGGATTCAGGACACAATGGTTTTATAAAACCCTGTGATGATACAGGAGGAAATATACAGATTTTGCTATGTGAGGTTACCACTCATCACTGGTTATTTTAAATAACCAGTGAACCGGGCTGAAAGGAAGGTGGTTGCTGCTGCAACATGTGTGGCGCCGCGATATGGATCGGTCTGTCTTTCTGTGCACATCTATATCTCAATCTGTTTTTGGTTATTTTTTTCTGTTGTCCGTGTGTCTCTATGGGTCACATGAGCAAGAGTTGCAGTTGCTGAGTCAACATCACAAGTGGAAGGAACACTGGTCTCAAAGACACACACGGCCATTACATTGAACGCAGACGGTTGAGTAAACTCAAGTCAAATGTGTCTGGAATAAGGCAGAAGTGCAAACATGCACAGACTGTGAGGTTATAATAATCTATTAGGATCATGATACACTTACAAGTCATCCATATCAGATGAGTTGCATAATTCATACACGCCGCATTTTTTATTTAAATATTTGATTGTCTGATACATTTTCAGAAGCTGAATAATTACACAGATATTGTACTTCCAGCTGTCCATCAGTGTTGGATGCACATATCTACCTTAAAACAACAACAAAACAATGATGGCACTAAAATGATGTCCAGTTTGTTGGGTGTGTAAAAATCATAGTGCATAAACCAAGTCAAATATCTTTTTAGATGTGGTGGCTCTATGTGTTCTATGCATTATGCTGAAAACCCTAGAAAAACTAATCCTAGTATGGTGAGTTTACTCTAACAACATTATGATTACATCACAACTTTAGTTGCATGTGGCAAAACTGAAAAAAACAAATTTGTTCAGAGATATTCATTCGATAAGACTGTGTGTGTGTGTGTGTGTGTGTGTGTGTGTGTGTGTGTGTGTGTGTGTGTGTGTGTGTGTGTGTGTGTGTGTGTGTGTGTGTGTGTGTTTGTACAGTATGTGTGCGCGATTCAGAAAAACTATGAAGGGAAAAAATGTATCTATGTGTGGGTGGGTGTTTTATTTTCTCCACTCGTCTCGACTGAACCATTGATAGATTCCACTTCACACTTGGCGGCCCTATTGTTGTGGGTGGGTGTACAGTGTTGAGTTTGAGTATGTTTTTTTTGTTTGTTCTTTTTTTATATTTGGCCTAAAGGTTGCTTTTTCCTGCTATATTTCTATTTAGGTCAAACTAGTTCTGTAAGCCTTGGCTGGCCAATTGTAATGTAGCCAACAGATGGTATAGTTTGGTTCTCCCCACTACACTTTAATAATTGTCATCATATTAAAAAGTCTAATTTGTTCTAAACTACAAATAATAGGTTGCAGCAGTGATGATTAAACCCCAAAATGACCCGCTTTAAGGAAAAGTGACCTTTAGTCTTGGTCCTCTGTTACTTTTGAAGTTGTGCTAAACTTGTGAGCTTTTAATGGCAGTACACAAGATTTCTTGAAATGCTCATTTCATTTAAACTGTGCAGTTTGAAGCCCTTATTTAAAGTAATAACGTAACAGGACATTTGCATTTATTTTCACAGTTATCTTTTATGTGTCTTTAGGTGCTACATTCTGTAGGTTCAATAAAATGCTGTATACTCTACTGGCATGGTGTAATGCAGAGGTGCCCACACTTTTTCAGCAGTCGAGCTACTTTTCAAATGACCAAATGTAGGTGATCTACCTCATCTTCATACATGCATGTATGCATACCTATATATATATATATATATATATATATATATATATATATATATATATATATATATATATATATATATGTGTGTGTGTGTGTGTGTGTATATATACTGTATGTATATATGTATACAGGGTTTCCCTTAAACTGCCAAGATACCTGTGGCATTAGTAGTTATGGGCGTGGTCACAATAATGTCATCAAATAATTTGCATAATTTGCTTTGATATGATTTTCTTCAAAAAGGCTAAAACAAAGTATACATACATTTAAAACAAATAATTTTTTATTAATTAGTCTAACATATATATATATTTTTTAGCGTTTTTCCATATTTTCAATTGTTGCTGCTTTTTGTACAAGGAACTTTGTTGGGGGTTTTTTTAGTTGTTGTTTTTTTAAGTGTTAACAGACTTAAAAACAACTAGCAACAAATCTTTTTCTTGTGTTATTATAGAATGTGCTCGTGTTTAGAGACTCTTCAGTTCTGTCCCTCGATGTCCCTAACTAAAGAGGCTGAAGTGAGCATGATGTCAGATTTGCTTCGCACTGTTGCTTGAGTAGGAATTTCTCTTTTTAAAAGCCGCCACTGACCTCTTAATATTTGCACATTTTGTAGATGGCTGTCCGCGAGGGTACATCTGAAACATATATATAAAAATCCCATCCCCATTGCAGACAACACTCCATACAATGGCGTGCGTTTTGTTTACATCCAGTTTCGGTAGCGCGGTTTTCGGTGTTTAAAGTATTTTTCCGGTGGTCAAGTTTTTAGTAGACCACTTGTCAATAGTGCGCAAATATTAGACTATATATATCAATTCATACTGTAACGACCAGCTAATGTTAATGTTTTATGTTAGTGTGGTTTGGATTTAAAGTCAGCTTTTCCTGAAAGATGATTGGCGGAAAATGAGAACGTGTTGTTCTGTGTCTGCAGAAGTGAAGACCCACAGAGACTAAATTGTTTTCATGGGAGGTAAACCCTGTTGGAATTATGCAGTTGCTGTTCATAAAATTGATAATTAAAGTTAAAAATAGCGTCGGACTTTGTGTGATTTCTTCTGGGGGCTACAATATATTACTTAAATTAGTTTTCAGGTAGTTTTCAGGTAGAGATGTCCGATAATATCGATAAATGCTTTAAAATGTAATATCGGAAATTATCGGTATCGGGTTTTTTTTTAATCGGTATCATTTTTTTGGTGTTTTTTTTTTCATTAAATCAACATAAAAAACAAGATACACTTACAATTAGTGCACCAACCCAAAAAACCTCCCTCCCCCATTTACACTCATTCACACAAAAGGGTTGTTTCTGTCATTAATATTCTGGTTCCTACATTATATATCAAGATACATCAATACAGTCTGCAGGGATACAGTCTGTAAGCACACATGATTGTGCGCGCTGCTGGTCCACTAATAGTACTAACCTTTAACAGTTAATTTTACTCATTTTCATTAATTACTAGTTTCTATGTAACTGTTTTAATATTGTTTTACTTTCTTTTTTATTCAAGAAAATGTTTTTAATTTATTTATCTAATTTTATTTAATTTTTTTAAAAAGGACCTTATCTTCACCATACCTGGTTGTCCAAATTAGGCATAATAATGTGTTAATTCCACGACTGTATATATCAGTATCGGTTGATATCGGTATCGGTAATTAAAGAGTTGGACAATATCGGAATATCGGATATCTGCAAAAAGCCATTATCGGACATCCCTATTTTCAAGTAAAAAAAAAAAAAAAAGTTGCAAGTTGCAAGTTAGGTTGTGGCAGTAGAGAAAATGCCATGGCGGCACTCCACATTCAAGTACAATTTTTTATATATATATATATATATATATATATATATATATATATATATATATATATATATATACACACACACACACACATACATATGTATACAGGTAAAAGCCAGTAAATTAGAATATTTTGAAAAACTTGATTTATTTCAGTAATTGCATTCAAAAGGTGTAACTTGTACATTATATTTATTCATTACACACAGACTGATGCATTCAAATGTTTATTTAATTTAATTTTGATGATTTGAAGTGGCAACAAATGAAAATCCAAAATTCCGTGTGTCACAAAATTAGAATATTACTTAAGGCTAATACAAAAAAGGGATTTTTAGAAATGTTGGCCAACTGAAAAGTATGAAAATGAAAAATATGAGCATGTACAATACTCAATACTTGGTTGGAGCTCCTTTTGCCTCAATTACTGCGTTAATGCGGCGTGGCATGGAGTCGATGAGTTTCTGGCACTGCTCAGGTGTTATGAGAGCCCAGGTTGCTCTGATAGTGGCCTTCAACTCTTCTGCGTTTTTGGGTCTGGCATTCTGCATCTTCCTTTTCACAATACCCCACAGATTTTCTATGGGGGCTAAGGTCAGGGGAGTTGGCGGGCCAATTTAGAACAGAAATATCATGGTCCGTAAACCAGGCACGGGTAGATTTTGCGCTGTGTGCAGGCGCCAAGTCCTGTTGGAACTTGAAATCTCCATCTCCATAGAGCAGGTCAGCAGCAGGAAGCATGAAGTGTTCTAAAACTTGCTGGTAGACGGCTGCGTTGACCCTGGATCTCAGGAAACAGAGTGGACCAACACCAGCAGATGACATGGCACCCCAAACCATCACTGATGGTGGAAACTTTACACTAGACTTCAGGCAACGTGGATCCTGTGCCTCTCCTGTCTTCCTCCAGACTCTGGGACCTCGATTTCCAAAGGAAATGCAAAATTAGCTTTCGTCAGAAAACATGACAGGACGGTCCACTCTGTTTCCTGAGATCCAGGGTCAACGCAGCCGTCTACCAGCAAGTTTTAGAGCACTTCATGCTTCCTGCTGCTGACCTGCTCTATGGAGATGGAGATTTCAAGTTCCAACAGGACTTGGCGCCTGCACACAGCGCAAAATCTACCCGTGCCTGGTTTACGGACCATGGTATTTCTGTTCTAAATTGGCCCGCCAACTCCCCTGACCTTAGCCTCATAGAAAATCTGTGGGGTATTGTGAAAAGGAAGATGCAGAATGCCAGACCCAAAAACGCAGAAGAGTTGAAGGCCACTATCAGAGCAACCTGGGCTCTCATAACACCTGAGCAGTGCCAGAAACTCATCGACTCCATGCCACGCCGCATTAACGCAGTAATTGAGGCAAAAGGAGCTCCAACCAAGTATTGAGTATTGTACATGCTCATATTTTTCATTTTCATACTTTTCAGTTGGCCAACATTTCTAAAAATCCCTTTTTTGTATTAGCCTTAAGTAATATTCTAATTTTGTGACACACGGAATTTTGGATTTCCATTTGTTGCCACTTCAAATCATCAAAATTAAATGAAATAAACATTTGAATGCATCAATCTGTGTGCAATGAATAAATATAATGTACAAGTTACACCTTTTGAATGCAATTACTGAAATAAATCAAGTTTTTCAAAATATTCTAATTTACTGGCTTTTACCTGTATATATACATATATATATACACACATATATATATATATATAATATATAGATATATATATATATATACACACACACACACACACACACACATATATATATATATATATATATATATATATATATATATATATATATATATATATATATATATATATATATATATATATATATATATATATATATATATAGAAACATATACTAGGGATGTCCCGATCCAGGTTTTTGCACTTCCGATCCGACACCGATATTGTTTTTGCACTTCCGATCCGATACCGATACTGACCGATACTGGCCTATCCGAGCATGTATTAAAGTTTAAAGTTATTTAGC